>NC_029790.2:3233467-3254508 GCF_000816755.2 Arachis ipaensis | reverse complement strand
ATAAATATGTTAAAAGTTTAATTATTGGAATAAATAATTTTATTAATCCAGATCATCCATATTGAATCACCAAAAATATATATCATAATGCGGAAGTGTACCTGAATTCATAAACATGAATTATGATTGGAAGAGTTTGGATCTTGTGGTTCTTTCGATCTTCCTCAACCAAAGCCTTCTGTATTCCTAGGAGGCTGAATTGCAACTCTTTTGATGGGAAATGAATAACAAAGGCGGCTTTTGGTATATTGGGGACCGAAATCCTGAAGGTCTATTTATATTTGAGCATGGCACCCATTAAACCCTAAAGCCCAAAAGATAATAAATCTAAAACCCAAAAAGATAATTATCTTAAGGAACAAAAGATAATATCTGGTTTTATTCTCATTTAATTCCAAATCAAAAGTAATAATGACTTATTCAATTTAGCATTTATAACAATAAATGAGATCATCATTATATAAGTCATTTAATTTGAAATAGCATAATTTGTGATTATAATTAATATATGTATTGCCCACAAATAAGTTAGGAAATTAGATAACTTCCTAACAATCTCCCAATTGGGCTATACATATATTCTTTCTTGACATAATCACATCTTATAAACTTTATGTGCGCATTTGAATGCTATTTCTCTCATTACTTTAACAATCTGGTCCGTCTCATACATTAGATATGGAACTACCGCAGCTTTTGTCACATTAAATGCCGTGACTAAACCACGCCAATTACCATCCTAATATACTTAACGACATAGATCAAATTTGGATGAGTAATATGGAAATTACATGCCAAGTGATCTCATGCATGTCTATTTCTAGCTGGTCCAACTTTAAAATTTTATTGAGATTAAACACAATACAAATATTGCAAAATGAACATTTCATATAACATGAAATAAACCATCAACTTAATTCTGTAGAAAAATAATTCAATATCTGTCATAGGACATATAGCATAAAATAAACTCCCACTAAACCAAGGGATCACAAATATTGACACCCATCCGAGTAGTGTGCTCATGAAAGACTTTAGGGGATCAATTCCTTGGTTAATGAGTCTGCTAGCATATACTCTGTTCCTATATGTCCTATGAAAATAAGTTTTTCTTAACCTTTCTCCTTGACAACTAAGAGCTTTATGTCTACTATATGAAGCTCAGTGACAAAGTTTCGAAACCATATGCCATGAAATCGGAATTAGAGTACCTAATGATCTCCAAAATTTCTGATCTCCGATAAATAAGCATGTAATCCTTTGTTCTCTTTAGATAACGCATTACGCGTTTAACAGTTATCCAATGATCCATGCCCGAATTGCTCAAGTATCTACCCAATACTCTCACTATAAATGATATATTGGGACGTGTGCAAACTTGAGCATACATTAAACTCCCTAGTGCTGATGCATAAGGTTGATCATGCATTGTATTTTTAGGGCATTGCTTGAGACTGAACTTGTCTCCTTTAGCTACAGGTGTGTCCATCGGTCTACAATTTTTCATGTCATATCTACTTAAAATCTTTTCGATACAGTTCTTTTGTGATAATCCAAGAATACATTGAGAACGATGTCTTAGTATCTCGATTCCTAATACAAAAGAGGCATCACCAAGATCTTTCATTTCGAATTTGTTCGATAGAAATTTCTTAGTTTCATGCAACAAGCCTATATCATTACTGGCAAGTAGAACGTCATCAACATGTAAGACCAAAAGGATGTATTTACTCCCATTGAACTTGCGGTATACACGCTCATCTATGATATTTACCTCAAAACCATGAGGTAATGACTTGATGAACATGTGATACCATTGACGAGAAGCTTGTTTGAGACCATAGATGGATTTTCTCCTTTCTCTATTGGATCTCCTTAATGACACTTCTTGAGGTTGTTGAGCTTGCTGTATGGATTAGGATTGAGGAAGATTCTCATTATTTTTCTGTGCTGTAGCAGTATCTTGAACAACAACGATATTCTCATTGTTCTCTTGTACTGTAACTGAATCTACAGTAGAATTCTCATTGTGCTCTTGTACTGTAACTGTGTCTTGAACAATAATAGGTACAAAGACCTGACCATTGTCAGTTACAGAATCCTCATCAAAAGAAACATTCCTAATATTTCCTTCCCCCCAAACTCAACACCCTCAAGAAATCTCGCATTTTCCATTTCAAAAAATAGACCTTGATGTAGGATTGTAAAACTTGTACCCCCGTGAACGCTCAGCATAACCAACAAAGTAGCAACTAGTTGTCCTTGAGTCCAATTTTCTTTCATGCGGCCTATAAGGTCGCGACTCAGTTGGACATCCCCAAATTTGCAGATGCTTTATACTAGTCTTTTCCCAGTTCAAATTTCATATAGGGTTTTGTTAACTGCTTTGCTTGGCACCCTATTAAGGATGTACACTGCGGTCTTTAAGGCTTCTCCCCAGAGTGATTCAGACAAGAAAGAATGACTAATCATACTTCTCACCATGTCCTTAAGAGTTCGGTTCCTTTGCTCTGCAACACCATTCATGCTAGGTTTGCCTGGCATGATGTATTGCGGAACAATACCACATTCCTCTAGGAAAAGAGCAAAGGCCCGGGACGTTGCTCACCTGAACCGTCATATCTTCCGTAGTATTCACCACCACGATCAGATTTGACAGGTTTAATTTTCTTTCCAAGTTGAAGTTCAACTTCAGCTTTGAAAGACTTGAAAACATCCAAGGCTTAGGACTTTTCATGAATTAAATATAGATACTCATAACGAGAGTAATCATCTATGAACGTAATAAAGTACCGTTGTTCATTCTAAGAGACAGTAGGGAATGGGCCACATATATCGGTATGTATCAGTTCTAAGACATCTTTAGCTCTCTCGGCACCTATTTTTCTTTCGTTTGTCTTTTTTCCCTTTATGCACTCAATGCAGACTTCAAAGTCCGCCAAATTTAGGGGTCCAAGAATTCCATCCGACACGAGCCTCTGAATTCTCTGTTTAGAGATGTGACCTAGGCGTTTGTGCCATAATGATACCGAATTTTCATTTAGTTTTCATTTTCTACCTGTTTGCAGTATTTCATTATTATAGGAATTTAAGTCAAGCCTATATAGATTATCCACCAAATGACCAGAGCAAATATTATTCGAATTATAGAAGAGACTGACTTTATTGTCTCCAAACAAACAAAATAACCTGATTTGTCCAAACGAAAAACAGAAACCAAATTCCGTCTAAATGACGGTACATAAAATGTCTCTAATAAATCCAAATAAAATCCACTCGTGGAACATAATCTAAGGGTTCCTATAGCTTTGACTGCAACTATATTGCCGTCTGCCACATAGATGTATCTTTCAGCATCATTTGGCGGTCGGCTCCACAGGCAACCCTGCATAGTAATACTTACATGAGTAATAGCAACAGAATCTACCCACCAAGTATGAATATGTGCATAACTTAAACTAGCCTCAGAACAAACAAAAGTAAGAATTATACCCTTCTTTACACGCCAAGTGGCATATTTGTTACAATCCTTCTTCATGTATCCCACCTTCTTACAGAAGAAACAGGTTGAAAATTGATCCTGTTTCTTAGCCTCTTTCTGCTGAGAAGGCACATCCGCAGTAGTATCACGCTTTCTTTTATACTGAGAAGATGACGCTATGTGAGCACTTTCAGTCTTATCTTGCTGTAGCATCTCTTCTTCTTCTTGCACACAGTGAGATATAAGCTCATTTAAGGACCAAGTGTCCTTCAGAGTGTTATAACTCACTTTGAATTGCCCAAAGTGTGCAGGAAGGGAAATCAAAATAAAATGCACGAGTAAATCTTCAGATAACTCTAACTTTAGTGCTTTCAATTTTGAAGCAAGATGAGACATTTCCATAATGTACTCCCTTATGTTCCCTTTACCTTTATACCTCATGGAGACAAGTTTGCTCAAAAGGCTACTTGCCTCCCCCTTTTCATTCTTCATAAATAATGTTTCAACATCCTTGAGGAACTGTTTGACATCTTTATCCTCAGTAATTGAGCCCCGAAACACCTCAGGAATTAAGTGTTTCATGATCATAATGCTCATTCGATTAGATCTCTCCCACTTCTCTATTTTAACCTCATTGAGGTTTTTCGGAGTGGAAGTGGGTTTTTCCTCTCGAAGAGCTATATCTAGATCCATACAACCGAGGACAATCTCCACAGTATCCTTCCAAACTTTAAAGTTTGAACCATTCAGCATAGGAATACTGCTGATTTGTGTAGAAATATTGGTAGCTAAAGCCATAGTTTCTGGATTAGAACAAATAAACGTGTAGTAAATATTAGTTAAATATGTTAGGATTTGGTTGAAGTCTGACCTTCCACATCAGAAAAGAATTTTGTCCTGTGGCTTGAGGTTGATCTTTGGTTGCTGTTGTTGTTGCTGGAAGGTAGTGTGACACTGTGAGAGTGCTGTTTGGAAAGGTTCTGGCTAAGGAAAGACTTGGTATTTAAGTGTGTCCATTGTGACCCACCTCTCTTTCCTGGGGATTTCCTCTGTACTCTTTATTAGAGAGTGTTGTGAGGTGTAGTTAGATATTTGCTTTGAGAGAGTGTGGGTGTACTGGGGTGCCGGTGAGAGAAAGAAGTCTATGTGTTGTAACAATTTTCACATAGTGATATTCTCTGGTTGTCATTTGACAACGGCCGTGGTTTTTCTCCGGTAATTGGAGTTTCCACGTTAAATTCTTGTGTTGTGATTGTGTCTATTTTATTTCTCTGTCAAAGGTGTTTTCTCAAGGGGGAATGTTGCATTATTCCCAACAAAATAATGGAAAAATCCATATTGAGATATCTAGAACAACATTAATTTTCAATCTTTGGGTAGAAAAATTAACTGTAAGAGATACTCTCATTGCAGTAATCAAATATTGTCAAAATTCCTGTCAAACATTAAGCCTTTTTTTGGACCGACTTAATGCGCACATGGAAACTTAAACTTCGCAACCTATTTATTACCGCATATATTTTCTATTAATTGGCCAAACAATAACCTTCCTTTGAGCCGATTATTGACCACATAATTAATAGAAAATAAACAAAAGTGTGCAATGCTTATTATTTGGCCAAACAATAAACTTCATTTGGGCCGATTATTGTTCGCATAAATAATAAGTATTACTTTATTCTTAATCAATTACCCAAATATTTATTTACCATCAATATCTGTATGTAATTCGGCCAAATATAGGCCTTCCTTTAGGCTGACCAATATCCGCATGAATTACATATCACCATATTCCTAATGTTTTAAATAAATCAATTTTCACAAAAGAGACTACTTTGGCAGCATAATGTTCAATCAATTTATTTCAAAACTAAATCTTTATAAAATAGGTAGGTATAATAATCCTTCTTGTATGATATATTTATATACATAGATAAATATGCCTTTACTTTATAACCAAATAATGATAATGTCCATCAACATACATACATATTAATCAGTACGGTCTATACATACATATACACGCACGATGCACTTTATGGAAACAATTTCGCCAAACGTGTCGCATTTTTATATGTAATGTAAATAACGCATCTGTATATATATTGATTAAAAAAAAAGATAATTTTGATGATTAAATTATGGATGGCCCTGATACTACTTGTTGGAATAAATTAATTTTAAAATCCCAGATCATCTATATTGAATCATCAAAAATATAACATAATGCAGAAGCGTACCTTTACTCATAAGAGTTAGAAATTGATGGAAGAATTTGGATCTTGTGGTTCTTTCGATCTTCTTCAACCAAAGCCTTCTGTATTCCTAGGAGGCTGAATTGCAACTCTTTTGATGGGAAATGAATAACAAAGGCGGCTTTTGGTATATTGGGGACCGAAATCCTGAAGGTCTATTTATATTTGAGTATGACACCTATTAAACCCTAAAGCCCAAATAAAATAGTATCTAAAGCCCAAAAGATAATATATCTAAAACCCAAAAAGATAATTATCTTAAGGAACAAAAGATAATATCTGATTTTATTCTCATTTAATTTTAAATCAAAAGTAATAATAACTTATTCAATTTAGCATTTATAATAATAAATGAGATCATCACTATATAAGTTATTTAATTTAAAATAGAATAATTTGTGATTATAATTAATATATGTATTGCCCACAAATAAATAATTTCCTAACAACTACAAGTCTATAAGGAAGAGTAGTGTAACCTGCAGGGTAGATATCTTAACTATATGACATTAATGTAAGGATATATAGTCATATGGGGTTATTTTAATACCACCATATCTTGCCCAACTTTGGATTTTCCGAATGGACAATAATGACGATCAATGTGTTATCTTATCCACATTTGTTAATTAATTGATGGCAACAACTTGCCAATAGAATAACATAAAATAAATAAGATGGTTGTGTTTTTATTAAAATGATAATAGTACTACGTTTGGGCAAACAAGCTTAGCTTTTCCCTATCTCACTCACTTTTTATCTCTTTAATATTCGTGTGTAGTGTAATGTCCTTTACATAAAAGTCCATGGCTTTGCCAGTTTTCATAATGATGTGATTTCTCATTTTTGTCACTAGCTAATGTCCATGTGATATTTCATATTTGAGTTTATCTAGTTCTATAACAGAAACATTAGGACTAATTTCAAACACTTGAAATTCTGTAAATAATTGTCTCATATTTTAATTTTTTAAGAAATTTTTTCGATTTTTTCTATCAATCTAATTTTATTTTTTCTCTTTATATTATTTGACTAGTTATATATTATTTCTACTAATATATTTTTATTGTTATAATTTCAATTTATTACGACCGACTTGATAAAAATTTCCTGATAGAAGAGGTTCCTACAAATCTTTGTAAGAGATGAGTTTGGATAATGAAATTGGAGTGTTAGAACAAGAAACAAAGATGTTGGAGCAAGTTACCGGGATGAAACTCACACAAGAGACTAAGAAACTAAGGCAGGCTTGTTTTAAAGTTAATTACAAAAGGAGAAAATTTTTAACCTCCAAATTTTATTCATCATCACTTAGCTAAGCTACTTGTCTTGTATATTCATATTCTAAGTAGTAAAAATAGCACTTATTAGATGTTTTAAATACATTATTAGATATTAACATAGTTTAGGAAACTGGATGGTAGATTTGACTGATTAGTGTTTATTACAATGGTTGTATTTTGGTAAGTTTAGTAAGACAATATTTTGTATAGGAGTTATTACTTTTAATTTTTAATAATAAAAAATTATATATTATATTAATATTTTGTTTATGAGTTATATAATATTTCATTTATGGATTATAATTTTTTGCTATTGTGAAATTTTATTCACAAAATTATCTATTTAACGCGATAAAAATGACGGTAAAAATTATTTTTTTAAACGATAAAAAATGTCACTGTCAGGGTAAAACGGCAGTTCAAAAATGTCATTTTAACCAACCAAAATGCTACTGTCAGGGTAAAAATGACGGTTTAAAAATACCATTTTAACCAACCAAAATGCCATTCTATCAGGGTAATAATGGCGGTTCATACTGCCGTTTTAACCTATCCAAAAACCGTAATTTTAACCCTGGAAATAATGACGGTTTGAACCGCCGTTTTAACCAACCAAAACGCCACTCTGTCGAGGTAATAATGGCGGTTCAAACTGCCGTTTTAACCTATTCAAAAACCGCCATTTTAATCCTGAAAATAACAGCGGTTTGAACCGCTGTAATAACCAAAATGGCGTCTAGAATTACGTCGCTTTACGAAACCGTCATTATTAGTAATAATGGCGGTTCAAACCGCCGTAAATACAAAAAAACGGTCATTTTTACCAGAATTTTTTGTAGTGAATAATAATATCTTTGTATAAATGTCCATATTTAACGTATAAATAGCATATATTAGTTAAAGGAAAAGTCTAAAAGATCAATATTTTTATTAAAATTTGGTCAAAATTTGGTGAATATTTAACTAGTAAAAAAACGAGTAATCTTATATTATTAGATATAATCTCATACTATTAAAAATACTATTAATATCTAATTGATGGTTATAAATCACAAAATTTACTGGCCCCTAGCACTCTTCTTAGGCCCAGTTTGAAATAATTTAAATAATAAATGACTATATTAAAAATAGTTTGTAAATAAGTTATTTTATATTTGGATTTTTAGTTCTAAAAGTACTTATTTTATAAAAATGTGATAAAAAAAATAGTAGTATTATGAGAGAAGTCATTTTTTTAACTCTCTATAAACTCTTAAATAACTTCTTAAAAAACTGCAATTTGATTTTAAAAATTGCACCAAATATTAATACTATTCCTTTTCATAAATCAAAAATTTAAAAAAGTTATTCTATAAAACTTTTCAAACGGATCTTAGTCAAATATGATCTTACAAAATACATATACACATACATATATACTTTTCTTTTGTGAAACTCGACTGAATTAAAATAATATTACATGATTAATAAAATTTATTATTTTTATCAACATTTTAACCAACACTTTAAATTTTAGAAAATAAATTTTAATTTTTAATTTTAATAATATAAAAATAAAATATTAATTTAAAATATTGATTAATATTAATAAAAAAAATTACTCCTCAACATTTTTTATTGGATTAAGTTGAGTAGGCTTAGAGATTTTTTTATATTAATAAAATTTCAAAAAACTAAATAAAAACTATCCAAGTATCTATTATATTAATATTGTACATTTGTACTTTCACTACTCAATGACTTATTGAGGATAGTTGGGAGAGAAGAGGTCAAGAGGATACAGGGGTTCGTTGTATGTGTAGTGGCCTAGCTAGTGGGGAACACTTATCTTTCCTGGAGTGATTCACGTGCTTATAGATTGTGAACTAGCAGGGTTGACAATGAATAGAGGAAGATAAGGTTTGAACTCTCTTTTAATCTTATTTATGAGTTAAAAATTTGAAATTCAAGTGTAAGTTGATTTTATGTGAAATTAATAATTAAAAATTATTAGATAATTTAATTTGACTAAATTTTCATCTAACTACTCTAAACTATCAACTTCTCCTGTGCACCTGAATTTTCATCATCAAATTTTTATGGAAATTGACAAGTAGAGAATGTTATTAGGTCTACAACATTAGACTGATACACTTACACAACAATTATTTAAGACACAATTGATGATGAGTTAATGAAAAAGCAACAGCAAACCAAATAAGAGACAATAACCTGCAACGTGGTCATGGAAGAACGAAATTCCTTGTTCTTATTGATTACCACCTAAAGAAGCTAATAATTAAGGCAAACGCAACCAAAATAGGGTCAATAGTGGAAGACGTAGACATTGTATTCAACAACAGCATCCCCTGACGTTATATTGAACCAGTGTGTCTTGGCCTCACCATAACCATGCGCAAATCGGAAAACCCCACTGCCACCAACAATGGGCATCTCCCTCACGCTGTTAAGCACCGCGTTCCGTCCAAACAAGCTTAACGTGCTGCCATTGTATTTCCCTTCACAGAACTCCAAGTTCACCACCATTACCAACCCAATCTCGTCATGCGAAGCAGCCGCCCAGATTCCCTGGGCTTTTCCCACAATCTTGGAGCCGGGCTCAGGCCCCACGGTCAAGGGATCGTCCATGACGGCCACGGCTCCGAAGAGAGTGGAGGAGTTTTTGGTTATTTGGGCCTGGGCGACTACGATGGCGGTGGGGTTTGGGCCGCTGGCAGTGTCGTGGAAGTAGAAATGGAGGTGAGTAAGCTTCTCCTTGCGTAGGCCTAGAAATGTGGGAGAGATGGTTCGATAAAAGCGAGGTTGTTTGGCGGTTACATGGGAAGAGAAGAGGAAGAAGAGGAGGGTGAATGTGGAGATGAGAGTTAAGGGTTTGAGCATGGTGGCGTTGCTTGTTTGTTAGGAGACAAGGGTCAATGTGTGTGATCAGAGAAGAGGCAGGCTTTGTAGTGGACTAGCTAGTGGCCAATAAATATCTTAGAGAAAAAGTTAAATTTAATCGATAGAAAAAGAGTATGTAATTTTACTAATATAATTTTATACCATTAAAAATATTAATAATAACTAATTAATAGTTATAAATCACAAATTATATTTGCTCCTAACACTATTGTATCTTAGAATGTTAAAAATTTTGAAAAAGAAAAGTCTTTGTTTAACTTAATTAACTTGACACTTTTACGAGTAAATAATCATCCTTTTATCTCATCGGTCCATCTCATCTTTTCAGGCTTTTCCACCACCATAATTACCCAACGTTCTCATCCCATGCTTTCTTCTTCTTCCTTCGAGTTACTTCTCTCCCTCGTTTACACTTTAACTTTTCTGAGTATCGCATTCTATGAATTTTCCTTACCAAAACTAAAGAGTTTCCTCAATAAATTAAAAGTTCAAAACCATTAATTAACACATATCGTCATCATCTACATATTTCACAACCTCAATCATCACAATCAAAACAGCGGGCTCCCATATTTAATCAATCCTTTGTGTTAGCTAGTTATTGATTAATCAACCTCCGACTAATTTTTTCATTTTTAATTTAGTCTTATCCAAAAAAAAAAACTAAGAAAAATAACACCACATATAATTAATGAAGAATTTTTAGTAGAATAATCAAAGTTTAATTATTTTGTTGGTCCCTATAATTTCATGGAATTTTCAAATAGGTTCCTATATTTTTTTTCTTTTAATTGGGTCCCTGCACCAATTTTTTTTCAATTAGGTCCCTATTAATAGTAAACGTTACAAAAAACGTTAAGAATAGATAATTTGACTATTATATCCCTCGTTTACCCCTTACAAATAAATGAGAATCAGTAGGGTTCTGAGTTTTCACTCTCTTTGTCTCTTCCTCAAACTTCTCCTCCTCCGTTTGCTTCTCTTACTCTGTGAATACTTATGGATCAAAGTCACTTATCTTCAAGAGTCTCTAGTTCCAAAACCCTCGTCAAGAAGAGACATCTTTGTTTTTGTGGTGAGGCAGTTGCTGTGATGTCTTCTTCGGCAGTAGCAAGCCATGGAAGAAGGTATGTTGGTTGTGAGAGAATTCCAAAATGCAAGTTCTTCGAGTGGATTGATGATGAAGAAGATGAGAAGAGTGGATGGTTGAAGCAAAAGGAAAGGAGGGTTCGTTGCTTTTGTGGAGACACTCTGATTCTTCGGAGTTCAAGTACATCAAAAAATTCAAACAGAAAATTTATTTCTTGCCCTAAAAGGAGATGCAAGTTTTTTAAGTGGGTTGATAGAAAAGAAAAAAAGTTATCTGGGGAAGATGGAGTAATCAGTTCACAGCAAGAATTTGGAAGGGTTAGAGAATTGGAGGCACAAGAAAGGAAGATAGACAGATTAAATGTGGATCTAGAGAGATTAATTGCAGAGGTTGGAGAAATAGATGCTTGTGTATAAAGGTTATGTGATGAGCTGAGTTTAATGGAAGAGCAATTTACTAAAATGGAAGATACTATGAAAAAGCAAAACAAGATGCATATTATGCTGATTTTGATATTTGGTGTTTTGATTGTTGCAGTGTTATATGTAAAGATGTAGAAAGTATGGCTGTTATAATAATGTAATAGTCTATATAAGTCCAAAGTGTACTGTTTGTTTTGAGTGCAATGAAGATATATGGAATGTTGTTTAATTTCTCTAAATGAAAGTTGTTCCTTTACTATTTAATATGCATAGAAGTATGATACAGAGAAAAAAGTAGCTAAAATAAAAAATGCATTGAATTATAATAGATACCATTGTTTTTTACATTATATAATGCAGGACACCTAGATAGCCACAAAATAAATATGACACCCTCTCATAACAGTTTTTCACCCACATAACAAAAGTGGTCCAGACCACATAGTAAAAGTGGTTTAAACCATAAAGAAAGCAGAGTCATAGGTGAACACTAAAAATCTTACATAACACAATATATATCAAAAGGAAACTCTAAAGAGTCTTCAGTCTCAATTAAGTGTGAGGTCAACATGTTCAGGTGGCTGACTTGTTGCCTTTCTAACTTCAATCTTGAGTCTTTCACTTCTTCTCACACCAAAGATTTTAGTCTTGGACAAAGGTTGAGATGCTGGTGCAGTGGACAGTGATGGTGGTTTAGGCAAGGTGGCCGGCTATGATGGTGGTGCAGGTGTGTTTGGAGGTTGTGATGGTGGTGCAGAGGTGTGTGGAGGCTGTGATGGTGGTGCAGTCATAGGTGTAGCCCTCCTTCTATCCATTCCTCTGCCCATCCTTACTGCTGTTCTTCCTCTGCCTCTCTCTAACAATCCTGGATCTAACAGTAGCAGCAGCTTCAGATCCATTTGCTTCAACAGCAGCATCAAGTTTATTAGCAGCAGCATCACCTCCTCCAGTTCCAGCAGTAGCATTAGATCCTTGTGTACCTTCAAGAGCTACAACATGAAATAGCAATTAGTAATAGTTCTTCAACACATGAACAAAATAAAGGAGCAACCAATACCTGTCACTATATGGTTTAGACAGAGTCTCCTATTGTGTCCATATTGGCCACAATTACTGCAGGTAACAGAAGTTCCAGTTCTTCTATATTTTGTTTGTGTTCTGTTTTCATCGGGTTCCCTTATCCTAACCATCCTTGGCCTTCTTGGTTTAACTCTGAAAATTAAAGGGATGATGGTATCACATTGTATCTTTGGCCACATGTTTTCTCCATTGATTGGTGATATTGATTGCCCATATGTAGCAAGGTATGCTACCTTGCTGTAGTAGTTACTACAATAATCTTCCGGGTTGTCACCCTTCTCAAAAATAGCACAGCAAGCATGTGGACAGGGCATACCACACAAGCCCCAAAACCTTCAACTACACCTTCCAGCCATCAAATCGACAACAAACCTTTCCATGATCATCCTGTTCTTATGGTGCACTTCAAACTTGAGGTCTCCTGTCCATTTAGCTTGCCACTCCATAGCTCTAACCGCAATGACATCTAGTCGTTTCTTGGGTTTTGGCAAAACAGAGCCCTCATACCTCTCTGCCTTCTTCTTTTTCTCTGTAAACCTTGTCATCAAGTAGCACCTAATCCATTCAAACATAGTAAGAATTGGCTTATCTCTTGCCTCTATAATTCTTCCATTGAATGCCTCTGAGATGTTGTTCATCAACATGTCACTCTTAGTCAGAAATGTGAAGTGATTCTTTGTCCACAATTTTAGATCCAAAACAAACAACTTCTCATAACAGTCTCTGTTGATCTCCTTAAGTTGATTCATCCTTCTTTCTCATTCTTGCACATAGGTAATTTTGACAATAGATAGAATGAGGTCCCTTAGTACAGTACTACCCCATATGCCTTTTTACAGTTGGCATATAAATGCCTTAAACAAAACCTATGCTCCAGTATTGGCAATAACTCTTGAAACACTTGCATCAGCCCCTGATTTATAGTTTAAGTGCAGAACACAATATACCCATATAGCAGATTAATATAGCATCTAAACATAGGAGATTTATGTTCACAAACATAGCAAATTCATATAGCAGATTAATATTCACAAACATAGCAATTGCATATATGATCATATACATAGCAGATTAAACATTTAATTGCAATCAATATTTAAGTGCAACCATATATTTAATTTCAAACAAATTAAGTGCAAACAAATTAATTAATCCATTTGTTATACCTTTTGTTGGTCACTCATGAAAACTAACTTTCTTGATTCTCCAATGTCATTTAACAACATCTCCAGGAACCACCCCCAGCTGTCCTTAGTCTCTGCCTTTACTGCAGCCACGACAATCGAAAAGTAATTGTCATTCGAATTTCTGCCAACAGCAACTAGTAGTTGCTGTCTATGGTCGCCCTTCAAGTGACAACCATTCACCCCAATAATAGATCTACAACCTGCCAAGAAGCCTTTCTTGACAGAATCAAGGCACATATACATTCTCATAAATTGGGGCTGGTGCGTAAGAAAAGGCCTATCAACCAATATGCTCAGACTAGATCCTGAATTTGTCCTAAGTATCTCTGAACAATAATCCCTTAGCTTAGCATACTGTTGGATTGCCCGCCCATGTACCTCTTCTCTTGCCTTCCTCCTTGCCCAGTAAGCCTTATTAACAGTGATATTGGCTATATATTTGTCTTGGATGGTCTGAATAACTGTCGCAAGCTTCATTTCCTCGCCTCTACTGATGTTGTTGGTAATCTTCTTTGAGATCTAACTACTTGATGCAAGTCTTCCGCTATAGTTCCTTCCACAAGTATGTTTTCCATTCAAAGTCTTGATCTTGAAACAGTTAGAACCACCAACCTTACTTGCAAAACAAACCCACTTGCACTTTTCCTTTCTTTCTTTGCAAACAACTCTGCACCTCACCTTATCAGTTTTTCGAAACCTAATGTCCTGACCATTCAATAGGGCATGCTCCTTAACAACATCTTTAAATTGAATTAGTGATTTAAATTCCAGCCCCACCTGAAATTCATACTCTCTGTTTATCTATGCCTCATTGTATTTGGAAAACCTCCTCTTTTTTATCATATCATCAGAGTCCCCCTCATAACTGTTTATATTATCAGTATCATATCTATCAGATATGCCCCCAACTTGCTCATCACCCTTCATTAAACCTTCATCATCACCTTGAGTTGTTCCAGCTGCTGCAGCTCCCTCATCATTCAGTGGACCAGTAAATTCCCCAAACGCATTTGATTGTGGATCATTATCCTCCACCTCAAACCCAAAGTGATTCTTATGGTCACCATCATCAGCACTGTCACCAAATACCTCTTCATCAGTTGAAGGCTCTGACTCAGCATCCACTTCAACCTCTATCAACCCAGAGCTAGAGCCACTGTTTTCACCTTCTTCTGGCACATAATCAACATCACTAGAAGTGATTTCAATCCGTTACCTTCTCTGACTCCATCGACAACGTCTACCTCGCAATGTTTGCAGGAACTTGACACCAGTGACCTAGCCATTCTCATCGCTTCTCCATCGGACTTCATCTCTTTAAGACCTGACTTCAAATCCATCCCAGGTTCCTTGTACCACACCATGGCGTATCCCTTATACCCTAGTTGCTTTAGCTGACTCACAATATCTTGCAATGACCATTCATTAACGTGTAAATCCTCCACAACCATTCCTCCTAAATACTCTAATCCGTGTCCACTGTCAACAAATTTGTCACCATGGTGGACTTCAATGGTGAAATTCGAATCACCCATAAGTACATACCAAAAACAAGAAAATACAATACCATAAATCCCTCTTCAACCATTTTTAGAAACAAAAAGAAGCTCTAATAAACAATGTGGTAAATTTTTCCAGGAGAAAAAAAGAAAAACCATTCAATGACTGACAAGGTTAAGCGTTGTCTTACCTAGAAGTAGCAGCAACGCCTACAACGACGACAGTGACACCGGAGAAGCGAAACCCTCCAACAATGTTCCAGTGGAGTTGATCTCGGCAACTGACGGAGTGTGCAACCAACGAACGAATAAGGGGAGGAACGTGAATGAGATTTTTCTCTAAGTTTGGGAGAATGAACAGTACAGTTCTTGTTTAAGTCTGGAAGGGTTATTTTGGTCTTTCAGAAAATAAGAGTGAAAAAGAATTAGGGATTTAGGAAAAAGTTAGAAAATTATTAATTTAGGAATAGAATATTCCGTTAAATCTAATTGTTTGGTCACAGTAGGGACCTAATTGAAAAAAAAAATGGTGGAGAGACCCAATTAAAAGGAAAAAACGTATAGGGACCTAATTGAAAATTTCACGAAACTATAAGAACCAATAGAATAATTAAACCAATAATCAACCCTAAAGTTAATGATTAGTATTTTTGTGAAATAAAATTTATTTTTAATAGATATAATATTAATTTAATTAATTTATAAACAATTTTATTAGCGTCTAAATCTTTTATGATTAAAAATAATTATATTCCACTTTTATTATTGAATAATTAACACATTCAGTAGTCGCATCCACTACAAGGTTTTTGTTTATTTGTGGCGGTTTTTTTTTCCTATTTATGGAGGTTTCAAACCTCCACAAAAAGGATTGTGGCAGTTTCAAAAACCCCCAAAATTTGAGGTGCCACGAGCTCTTTTGTGGCGATTTTTCACAACCCCCACAATGTCATTTAGTGACAGTTTTCTATCCCTTTTGTGGGGTTCTGTGCTAGAATTTTGTGACAGTTCTTGGTTAATGTTTGTGGTGGTTCAAAACCCCCACAAAAGAAATTTTCTATTTAAAAAAAATAGCTATTCTGCAGGGGTTTTAAACCTCTACAAACATGTCAATATTATTCTTAAAATATTAATCTGGATGTTAGAATTACATTATTATACTAATCATTTATTATTTAAAAGAAATACTTAAGCAAAACATTAAAAATGTAAAAGAAAATTAAAATATTACATATTTAAACAAAATCAATATAGTACATTACCGTCATTTTCCAATCACATTAATTACAACAATAAAATATTAAAAATAACATGTATTAAACTTATAATAATTAGAGAACACTATATACATAAATATATATCTCAAGTGAACTAGTGTCCAAACCAGCACAAACCATTTCTTCTATTCTTTTTTGAATCTGCAGATTACATATTTTCTATTTCAGCTACTGAAAAGCAATAAAGAAACAAATACAAAAGGCTAAAAATAATTAACATTAAAATTGGAAAGAGTACAAGTACAAATCTCAGAGATGCATGTTGTTCGAACTCATTTTCAAGGGCTTCAGATCACAAATCAGTTGCATTTACATGTGATTAGTGCTGAAATAGATGTAGAAGGAATATGCATTAGCATTTGACTTATCATTAAAAGACAAATAGATGAAATTATTTATATGTTGAAAAAT
Source organism: Arachis ipaensis (assembly GCF_000816755.2). Taxonomy (NCBI): domain Eukaryota; kingdom Viridiplantae; phylum Streptophyta; class Magnoliopsida; order Fabales; family Fabaceae; genus Arachis; species Arachis ipaensis. The sequence goes on along the minus strand of NC_029790.2, from coordinate 3,237,622 downwards.
ACATGATAATAAACATTGTGTAAGTGACACATTAACATGTGACTAGTGCAAACTAATTAGCATGCTCTGTTCAAATCAAGATATATAAATGCAGCTTTTTACATTGTACTGGGGAAAAATTTCCCTGGTCGAAATGCAGGAAAGGCTCACACTTGACTATTTTTCAACATAAATCATTTTAAACACTCAATTACGGTAATAGACTTTGTGGAAACTCTCTCATCACATCACATTATCACAATAATCAAATCGTTCAACTTTAATAATCATGTTCCAACCTTTATGTGCATACAAAACAAAGACCAATGAAATAATAGAGTAATCAATCAATACTTCCCTTTCTATTTTATGAATTATCGGTCATAAGTAATCAAGCTGAGTAAAGACACCATAAGTTTTCACTCTGACTAAACAATGCTAGATATGGAACTTACTCCTTTTAGAAATTACATCCATATTATACTCCATAGTAAGTAATAACAACAACTACAGGAATAAGTCACCATCAGTGGTTAAAAGTAATGTGAATGTGTCCAAACCAATCAACTACAAGCACACTGCAACAAACTATACTACCAAATTGATCATGAAAGTAGAAACATTGTCATTGATGAGATCAATACGAGTCGTGTCAAATCAAACCGAACCTAAGATAGGCAGAAAAGCCCCAATAGATTGAAATACATAGAATTATAAGTTTTCCTTGATCCTTACACTTGATTGATTCAGCTATGGTGTCGTTTAACTATTTATCGAGCAATTAATTATCAGCAGAATTTTTTATTCAAGAGAGAAAAAGGTGCAAATTACCTTGAAGAAGACAAAGAAAGGGACAGCAGAGACGGAATAAGCCTCGGATATCTCTGGTTTTCTCTTCCGCTTCAACCTTCACACTAATAATCAAGCAAAACCAAGCACACAGTAAAGTAATTAAAATGAAAATGGAGGAAGTGGATAAGAAAAAAAGTAAAAAAGCAAACCCTTAAGAAGTGGCGTGAGGGAAGTCAGTGGATAAGTAACAGACTCTTAGCTGTACATGAATTAAAGGAACTATTATAGTATTAAAGAAGAAGAAAATGCTAACTATAATACTAATTGGAAAGTACCTTTAACATCAAAGAATGTTTTTTGATTGTGCTTGTGCTTCCACCAAAGAACAAGGCCAAAACCGAAAACTATGAGGCAGAGACATCCATTATTTATGTCAGCATAAAAACAATGACACAATTTCACAATTAATTCGAAAAAAGATGAAACTCTTGAGAGATCTTATTCTTACCTTCAGTGCCATTTAAGTTCATGGACATTGACTCATGCCACAGCAGTTTGGTTCTTTTCCAGTTGCACAAACAAGGGGATTTTCAACAATGCTGAAAAAAGATTAACAAGAAAAATAAGAACATTCTCTTGTTTTAGTACTGAATTTTTGGTTTCTTGAAGCCTATTTATCAATTGCAAATTAGCTTAAACTTTTTCATTTTGCTATTCTAATATCCTTGAAAAAAGTAATATGTTTGTTACCTTAAACACAGATCCAAAACCACCTTCTCCAAGCTTATTTTTGTCTAAAAAGTTATCAGTGCGAAAAGCTATAACTGATAGGTCATACAATAGAAGCTCTGGATCCTCCTCTTGTTCTTCCTTGATATGATCCATTAATTCTGTATTGGTCTCTAAATTATCTTAAGACAAGTTAACAATTACTCTCCATTATAATGATAATAATTCAATAAGTTACTGCACAAGAAAAAAAGAAAGGAGAATTCTTTACCTTTCAAAGTGGCCTTTTTTCGTCCATTCCATATCAAACATGAAACGAAGAGCAGGCCACATAATACACCAATTGTGACCCAAACTGCAATTCATATCTTGCCCTTGCATCCATTTTTTGTATCTTGAATTGTTTAATGTCACATTACAAAACACAATGATAAATCATGTGATATAATTCAGAATTAGAGAAAGATTAAGAGCAGTTTAAGGCCAAGTAAATGTATTACATACCTAACTCTGAAGCAGAAATTCTAATATAAAGATCTTGGCCTGCATCTGGTAGAATCCTCAAGTCATTAGAACATAAGAAGCATAATTTGTGTATAACTTTGCCAAAATTATATCATCAAATTATCACAAAAACTAGTATCTTTGAAAAAATTTGAAGAATTGAAGAAAGCAAAGAACAAGAAAAAATTAGGAACAAATTCTCATTGTAATAACTCGACACGACATGAAAATCAGTCCACGAGATCCGATAGCTTTGAACATATCTTCAATCGAAGCTTACAGAGACTCACTAGCTCGCCTTCTTGATCTCCTCAGCTAGCACTACCAAATTCGCGCCCAAACCACACCATCGAATCCGCGCCAAAACCGCACTCTGAGTGCTTCAAGCCGCCGGAGGAAAAGCAGAACTAGCGGCACAACCCGTGGTGGAAGACGACGTAAAAGCGAAAAATTTAAACCATTACCTCGAAAATTTGAATCAAATCGTCACTGAGAGGTCAACGAAAATTCAGAGGCTCCACGATCTCCATTCATAACTCCAGCGACAACGCTTTGACGGAGGATTGGAGACAACGGTGGCAAGGAGATGAATGGCCGTGGCAAGGAAATGAATGGCGGCAGTGACATCGAGATTTTAGGGTTTCATAGAGGTCTCTCTTCTCTCTCTCTCTATTTCTCGCTCGAAGTCCAGTTCTAAATGTTCTTTTTTTTTTGTTATGGACTAATATTTATTTGGGCTAGAAGTTTTTTTTAGTATTAATTGGATTGTGAAAGTTATTGTTAATGATTTAGAAAGGTTTTAAAGATAGTCACTATTAAAATATATTATGGAGGTTTATAATAATCCCCACTAAAAATCTTCCACAAACAAGCAAGAATTTTGTAGTGATCTTACGACCAATATACATGAAATTTACATAGCATATATATACTGCAACCATAGCCGTTCTAGCCACCCCAAACATAGACCATGCATACTTTACAAATAACCATCAAATTTTGTTTTTCCTTTTTCCATAGAGTAACGACTCTCTTATTATTCCATGAAAGTTATTTAATTAATTAATAATGCAAAACGTAGACATTATATTCGACAATAGCATCGCCGGAGGTGGTGTTAAGCCAGAAAGTCTTGGCCTGAGCGTATCCACGTGCAAATCGGAAAACCCCGCTCCCTCCCACGATCGACATCTCCCTCACGCCGGAAAACACCGCATTCCGCCCCAACAAGCTCACTGTGCTCCCATTGTACTTCCCTTCCATGAATGCAAAGTTCAACACCATCAATAGCCCAAGATCATTTTGCGACGCAGACGCATAAATCCCCTGGGCTTTTCCTATGACCTTGGAGTTGGGCTCAGGCCCAACGGTTAAGGGGTCATCGGCCATCATTACAGCTCCGAATAACGTGGGGGACGTGGCCGTCATTGCAGCTTGGGCCACCCTAACAGCGGTGGGGTTTTGGCCGCTGAGAATGTCGTGGAAGTAAAAGTGGAGGTGGCTAAGCTTCTCCTTGCGGAGGCCCAGTGATTTTGGAGACAGGCTTCGATCGAAACGAGGGTCTTTGGCGGTGACAAGGGTGGAGAAGAGGAGAGGAATGAAGAAGATAGAGAAGAGGGTTTTGGATGTGGCCATTGCCATGGTGGTGTATGTTGAATTAAGAAAAGAGAAAGGGTCCTCATTTTATAATGGAGAGATTATTTTAATAACAAGTTTCTTGTTTGTGGCTTGTGGCATTAATTGCATGCATGGATTTCAATTTTTGATTCCAGGCAAGTGTAAGCTAAGGTATAACAACAATGGCCAAGTTTAGTATTTTACAGATCTCTTAACGGCAGTGGGTGTAGGTGATTGAATGTAGTATTGATATGTTAGCAAATAACAACACCAGTTAAAGAAGTAGAAACTCCTTGTCTAAATTTGACACAAAAATTAGGCAAATTCTACAATGTTTAGTTTTCATATGTAAAACTGCCTCTGACATTATTGAGCATGAGTTACGGAGATATTTTAATTATTAAATTAAAAGATTCAAATATTCAATACATATCTATATTCATTTATATTCTTTGTGAAATTTATGTTTATTAAAATATTATTTTCAATATTAAAATTAATTTAAGAATTAATTCATTTTGTATAGATTAAATG
>NC_029790.2:3231909-3233010 GCF_000816755.2 Arachis ipaensis | reverse complement strand
TTGTTTTGTATTTTATATATATATATAGTAAACAGAAATATTTAAATTTTTTTATTAATTTTTTAATTATGCTTAAGTATTTTCTTGTCTCTAATATTTTATGTCGAAATTAAAATCGTTTAGAAGCTTTTCTCTTATTAAAATCACCCTCAATCTTATAAAATGTTATAAAATTATTCTTTTGTATAAACAATATTTTTTGTATGATTTTGTCCTTAAAAAAATATTCTCTTCCTCACCACTAACTTCCAACTCTCTGGACTTCTTCATCATCACCAAATCTCTTTCTTTCTCTCTTTCTTTTAGACTTTTACTCTCTCTCGTCACTAACCTCCTAATTCTCTTCATTGTCATCACTCAACCTCTTTTTCTCTTTTTTTATTCTAAACTCCTACTCTTCTTTATCACTAACCTTAATCATCTTTTTCTCATTATCATCACTGTTATCACAAAAATAAAAATTAAATCACACACATAAATAAAAAAATTACAAAATAAAAAGACTTTATTCAGTAGAAACTTTTTTAAAAGTTTGAATCATAAACGGTTATTGTTGCTGTCAGAAGAGGAGCCACGACTTTTCAAGAATTTGCTTTTTTTTTTTTTTTATTTTACTTTTTTTTTTTGTATTTATGTATTCTTTTCAATTGAAATTTGATTGTGGCTCTGTTGTGTATTGGGTGGGAGAAATTAAGTGAAAATGATTGAGAATAGCGGGTGGAGTAACGATGATGGTGTTAATAAAAAGCGAAAATTATGTATAGTAACAGGTGATGATATTGGTGATTGAGATGAACAGATAGTGATGTGCACGTGTGATTAATGGTGAAAAGGCAGGGATGAGTAGGGTAGTGGGTGGAATGGTGATGGTGAAAAGAGAGAGGGGAGAGAAGAAAAAGAAGAAGAAGTAGAAAATTGTGGTGGTAAGGAAGATGCATGATGGTGAGGTTAAGGGGGTTGGAAGTTAGTCGCGAGAGAGAGAATTTTTTGTTCAAGGACAAAATTATTCAAAAAATGTTATTTATAGATAAAAAAATAACTTTATAATATTTTGTAAAGTCGACAATAATTTTAATAAAAAAAAATTAGGGAGAATTTTGA
>NC_029790.2:3230500-3231904 GCF_000816755.2 Arachis ipaensis | reverse complement strand
TACAGAAAGACGAAAGAATCCATAAATGAAAATCCAAATAAAAACTAATTAAAGGTGAAAACTCAAGTGTAGTCAACTTTATGTGAAATTGATAACTGAGAGTCGTTAGATTATTTGATTGATTTGACTAAATTTTCATCTAACAACTTTTAACTATCAACTTCACGTGAAGTCGACTGCACTTGAGTTTCCACCCTAATTAAAATACTAATTATTTGGTGGAATATACATATATAGACATTGTATTTTCCATGCATTAATAGTGAAATACATAAACATTGTATTCTACAATAGCATCTAGAGTGGTGGTATTAAACAAGTGAGTTTTGGCCACAGCATATCCGCGACCAAACCGGAAAACCCCGCTTCCACCGACGATCGGCATCTCCCTAACGGCGAAAAACACTGCGTTGCGCCCCAGCAAGCTCAACGTGCTTCCATTATACTTCCCTTCCGAAAATTCCAAGTTCATCACCATCATTAACCCCACATCATTCTGAGAAGCTGAAGCATAAATTCCTTGGGCCTTTCCAATAAGCTTGGATCCCGGTTCAGGCCCAATGGTCAATGGGTCATCCGCCATCGTCACGGCTCCGAATAGTGTTGGGAATTTGTCTGTCATATGAGCCTGGGCCACCCTGACGGCAGTGGGCCTTGGGCCGCTAACAGTGTCGTGGAAATAGAAGTGCAGGTGGCTGAGCTTCTGCCGGTGGAGGTGTAAAGATTTAAGAGAGATGCTTCGGTGGAAAGGAGGGTGCTCCGCGGTGACAATAATGGAAGAAAAGAGTTCAAAGAGGGTGGAGAGAAGGAAGAGAAGAGAGAAGAGGATTTTGGATTTGGCCATGTTCTTGCTTTTAGGGAAGATATGAGCGAGGTTCTTTGAGTATGTTAGATTCTTAGTTTAGTAGCTAGGAAACTTATTTAAGGGGCTAAGTTTTGGAATAATATGCACATTGATTGAAACTTACTCCTTTCTATTTTTGTTGGAATCTCTTCTTTTATTTTTGAGTAGAATGACAATTAAATCTTTAAAATTTTGATTTTTTTTTTTAAATATNTTAACTATTGTGATGTATTTATTTATAAAAGATTATTATGTAGATAATTATTTTTGAAATGAAATTTTTTTTGTTTTAGTAGAATTCATGATAAATAGAGAGCAGTTGATAAATGTTAGATGAAAACTTAAAAAATAACGAATGTTTCATTGTCTAAAACTATATCGTTTTCATGCTTATGTAACAACGAGACATGCATTACTATAGATAACGAAATACATTATTGATAATTTTATTTTGTTTCACACTATTTATTATCAAAAAGATATATATATTCACTACTTATTATCATAAAATACCTAATTAATATTTTTTTAATAACTAATTAATTCTAGATCAAAATTCT
>NC_029790.2:3225755-3230211 GCF_000816755.2 Arachis ipaensis | reverse complement strand
TTCCCAAAAAAGGGAAAAAATACCAATTAATAATTTTTCAATGGAGTGATGAAGTACTATAATACAATTTGAAGAAAGTGAATATAGGGCGAATTTGAAGGGTTAAGGTAGTGAATTTCAGGATTGATGACCTAGTTAAGTCATCCCTAAAATAATATCGAGATTTATTCGAAGATCCTATTCAATCTTACCATTGCTAGCAAGTTGAAAAAGATGGGCTTTTAAAATCAGAATTATAGAAGATAAATGAAAATTCATTGAAATTAAGGTAGAAGTGAGTCAAACTAATTTGTCAATTAGCTAGCTCCAACTTAATTCATTCACGATTTGATAAGTTCAATTTTTGTGAGTTAAATTTGAATCTGGATTAATTCAACTAAGCTAGTTTCCATTCTTCTTGTAATTACAATGAATTTGTCAACAATTATTTGATTTTTTTTTTGGTGACTTAACAATTATTTGATTAATTGTACCTGGATTAAATTTAATCTTTAGGCGATTTAACCAATATCTTATTAGCGATAATAACTTCACACGTTACGCCATGTCTAAAAAAAAATGATAATAATTTAAATAATAATAAACCACACATTGCCACATGTATGTGTAATTTTTTATGGAACAGTTAATTATTTTTCATAGATGTGATTGTGTTTATTCGGACGATAACTAACTGTGCTTGAAGTTGTTAATTATTTTTTATGGAACACATGTTTGATCATTAGCTGAAGTGGTTAATTTTTTGTGGGCCAAGGATATCATCAATTTTGCACATATCATACATTCAGACGGATGATTTATGACTTTGAGATAACAACGATAAGAAGATGGTGGAGAATGCTGAATTTTAAAAGAGCATAAGCAACAAGAAGTGGGAAGAGAAGAATCATTGTGAAAATGGATTCCTTGGAACTTGGAAGTGTGTTTTTGGATTGTGGTTTGTCAAATTAAAATTTGAATAAAAGTGATTTTATAGAATTGATTTTGGATAGAAGTAAGTTTGTGTCAACATGATTTATGTTTGGTAACTCTTTACCAAAATTGATTTTGATAAAATAAATATTGTTTGGATAATATTAGTTAAAATCACTTTTAGATAGATAATTACTTAAAAGAACGTTATATTAAATTATAATGTCATTTTCTTATACATGTTTAATTTTCTTTTTTATACTTTTTTTTATATGTTTTTTATATAGTTTATTTTTAATACTCTTAGTACTCTTTTTTAGTACATTATAATTTTTAACTATTATTATTATTTATGATTAATTTTTTTATTTAATTTATTTTACTTAATAGGATCAATAGAATTTAATAAATAATGCAATAATATGTATAAAGGATAAAGTTGGTAAAAGAAAAATAAATGTTGAAGGTAGTGGCTAAAAACACGTTAGTACAATGGAGAAGTTAAAAGTTATTGCTTCTTGTAAATGTGGTTTTATGAACAAAATCACTTATACTTTTTAGAGAAGAAAATTAGCTAAACAAAAAATTAAAACTTTTAAAAAGTTCTAACGTTGCTTTTTCTCTTTAGACATGGTTACCAAACACACTCAAAGGGTCTTTGAAAGAGTTTGCAAAGAACAGACTTAAGTACTTAACCACACATTTGGGTTCAGGTTTTTAGATAAGTCTCTAATCTACCATTAACTTTAAATTATAATTAAAAAACGAAAAAAAGAGAAGAAGAAGAAAAAGAAAAAATCATTAGTAAATGCCTAATTTTTTTTTACTCTTCACATTTAAGAGTTCTAAGCCAAGATTTAAATTTAGGTGCAAAATATTAACAAACAACATATTTAGTCACTCAATTAAAGTTTTACTTTAATAAATGTTTAACTTTTTTTTGTTGGTCAAACAATAAATGTGTAATTGAAAACCTATGTTTGAACTACTGGGCTTGTGAGATCAGCTGCTGGGTCTAAATGGCAATATAATATTTTGGGCTATCCCATGACCTAAGGGGTTAGGCCTATATCTCCACTCTATGGGTTAGGCCCATATCTAAAGCTTTACTGTTGACTTGTTTTTTTCCCACGAAATTTTTTTATTAGAATAATATTATTGTTATGAAGGGTAACCGGGGATTAATGGGCTGGATGGCGTTGGTTGGCCCAAACGTATGAAGGAGATGGCTTTTGGATGGATCAGCAACTCGGTGCCCTCTGTCCGACTTGTGTGTGTGAAGGAATGGGGGGTGGTACCTGCAAAGATACTCCGATGCCTAAGTTAGCAAGAGTGTGAGCAGGTTTAGAATGTATTGGAACTTAGAGATACCTGAGGGGTGTCAGTGTATTTATAGTGGTGAACCAATAACCACCGTTGGAGTAGTGCCACCTTTTTAGGCGGATAACCGTCCCTTTATCTTAGGGAGGTTAATATATGGCTCTATGAAGTGGTTAGAGAGATTCTAGGGGCAGTTACTCATTCAAATGAGTATTTATCTGCCAGCTAATCCTCGTATCCGACTTCTTTGGAGCAGGTCGTGTTGTGTACCGACTTCCTGAGACGAGGGCTGGTACCGAGTGAAGCCAACTCTTTGGGTTGGGCTTCTTTTATTTGGATCCTGGACCTTAGCGTTGGGTCAGGGTAGAAACAATTATATATTTAATTTTTTTTAACTAAATTTAATTAAATTGATCTAATATAATAAAAATTAATTATAATTAATATAATTTTAAATTTTATTTTTTAATTTAGTTAAATTTAGTTCATAAAAAAATTTAAATGTATATATAGTATTACTATTCTACATATTCATGGCCTAATGTTTGGCTTCTCATTTGACATCGCTAATAGGAAGTACGTACTTTCACGTCCGAACAAAAAAAGAAAGTGCGTACTTTTATATAAGTCCGATGCAAATATTAATTTAACTACTTACTATTAGTGATAATAAATATAGCATTTATAAGAATAATCTCTTATGGTAGCTGAGATTTAATTTAACCTAACTAATTTTTTTTTGTATTATTTAGATATCAATCATATACACAAAACTCATATAAAATATAATAAAAATGTATAAACAATACATATATAACGATTGATTTTTAACGTTATTATATAATAATTTTGTTTACGTATAATCCACCATATAATTTATATGACACCTGTTAATTTAATGGGTTGGTACAAAGTATTAAGTAGCACTTGTACAGTAACAAGTTGTGCAAAAGCATAAGAATTAACAGGGTTCTCCATGGCATAATATATCTATCTAAATGGGTGTTATTTAATTTGGTTGCAGTTTTAGACTTTTATAGTAGACCAAACTTCACTTGGTCAGGAGTCACCAACGGAAGTTGTTCAACATAAATGGTGTGTTTAATTATGATACATTGATGCGTGTCATTTTGTCATATTCTTTTGTTATTTTTATTTTCTTACGTTGACTACTACTATTATTTTCTTACATTGACTAATGACTACTACTAAAGCCGTTGAAGGCTATTATTTTAGAGGTGTCCTTATTATATTACTTCGAGTGTTTCTGACATTTTCAAATTTGACTGAAACATGCTTAGCTTCTCTCCTGCTTTGGAGCTTAGGTTATAGTTTTTATTGTTCAATTATAAAAGTAACAATTGCATGCACGCATTAGTAACACAAAAGGAACCAAGTTACTATATTAGATTAGGATAATATAAAGTTCTCATCTTATTAATATATATAAACACCAATTGATCATGCATGGTTTATTTCAAGATACATGCCTATAGTACATACTAGAGATTACCATTAAAAAACAAGACAGAAAAATGACTTGATAATTCACTAATCTTTATTTCTGGAGAATATGACGATTTTGCCCTAACCTAAACTAAACCACTTGTGTAATTTCATTTGTTCAGTTAACTGTAGGTTCGATCTTGGCCAATAAAGGATCTACCATATATTCAAGGCCCTCTTTAAAATGAGCAGGATTTGAATCAAGAAGAGGGGTTAAGTAGTGGTACACATAAACATTGTATTCCACAATAGCATCACCTTTTGAGAAATCAACCGTAACGAAATTGGTCCTAGCAATCCCACGTGCGAATTGGAACACACCAGTTCCACCAACGATTGGCATCTCTCTAACGGGTAGCTCAACGTTGTTACGCCCCAAAACGCTGAGTGTGCTTCCGTTGAATTCTCCTTCCGTGAATGCAAACGTCATCACCATCATTAGGGCCATTTCCACTTGCGAAATTGACGTATATAGCCCTTGGGCCTTTCCTATCAGCTTTGACTCCGGTTCCGGCCCAGCGGTTAGTGGGTCTTCTATAATTACCGTAGTCCCGAAGGGAAGGGTGTCTTTTGCCCTTCCCTCGGGCTCGGCAATGATGCGCATAGTGGGCTTTGGCCCACTAACGACGTCGTGGAAGAAGAAGTGGAGGTGGGTGAGTTTCTCCTCATGAAAGCCCAAAGATCTCGGGGAGATTCTCCGGGCGAAGCCCACGGATTC
>NC_029790.2:3224419-3225662 GCF_000816755.2 Arachis ipaensis | reverse complement strand
AAATTTTGGAGTTGGGCATGGTGGAGAGTTTGAAGATGCAGTGTTTTGGAATATAGTTCTCACTCACTCTCCTTAGTAGTCCAAGTAGTTGTGTAAGGTAAATTTATTTATAATATAACCAAAGTATTTTGGAAATGATAATAGATTATTAAGCTGATAGTCAAATATGAACAACTTGGAATATTTTAATGCGACGTTAGAAAAAAACCAAAGAATTTATATCATATATCTTATTAAATAAATACAGTTTTATGTATATATTAAAATCAGNAAATATATAGTAATTGATTTTGATGTATAAATAGTTTTTGTTAAATAAAAGAAAAACTATTAAGGGTTAACAATTTTTTTAAATTATATTTAACAAATATATTTTACTAATACATGTGCAAACTTTGAAAAATATAAATGTAAACTATATTCGTTTATGTGTACAAATTTTAATAAATATATGCGCAAATTATATATTTTTTGTATGTAAAATCTCTATAAATATAGGTGCAAATTATTGCTGGTCAAGTACTAACCAAAAATAATAATATTTGATGGACATGTAGCATTGCTCAAAATATTTTGTCCAATATATAAAAAACAAAAAATAAAAATAAACAGTTAAAACAACTGGTGTACCGATACTCTCTGATGCACTTGAAATGTTTCCAATATTATTTGGTCAAAATTTTAGGGGTACTATGGGTGAATGTTGCTAATAATAATTCATATGAAAACCTCAATATAGGAAGCAAAACAGACATATTACATCTCTTTGAAAACAATCCCACTGTAACTACTAGGTTAAAAATAGTAAGAGGCTAAAAAAATACATGTACATATATATATCTCGTTAAAATTGAAAGAAAAATTATAGAATCAAATAGTACACTATCCACGCTTTGAAATTTCTTAGATGCGTAGTATGATGCCATGTTTTCCACCATTCAGAACTCCGTTAGGTAAAATTATCCCTTTGTTTATGTAAGCTTTGACATTAGAGTTTCTTGTTTATGTAAGCCAATCATCGACACCTTAATTTGAATTAAAAAATATAAGTTTTGAGTAATTATATCAGCAAATTTCTGAAAAAATTTACAATAGACTTATAGTTTTTAAAAGAAAAAATATCAAAAAATTTTTTACAAAACTTTAGTAATGCACTTATATATCTTTAAGAAAAAAAAGTGTCGAATAAATTAAATCCATAAAAAATTATATATGTGAACTTATAAAAAAATTTCATTTTTTA
>NC_029790.2:3223376-3224353 GCF_000816755.2 Arachis ipaensis | reverse complement strand
ATAATCATTTTTTTGTATATATTTAATAATATTTGATATATTTTGTTAAAAATTATTTTTAAAATATCATTTTTCAAAAATTATTTATCAAAAATTAATTTTTTAAAAATAAAATCAATATTTGAGTAACGAATTAGGGTTGCACATAGATCGGATAATATCTGCGGTAATTGTTATCCGCATCCGATCCGAATTTTGCGGATATTATCCGATTCGCAGAACCATCAGATCGGATCAGATCCGATCAGCACTATGATAGGATCGGATTGTGGATTTGGTAGTGATATCCGCAGATCCGATCCGCATATCCGCATGTCTTATATAAATAGTATAGTTTAAGAAAGTAAATCATAATGTGATATAAATTTTAGTGTGTTATTTTATGAATTTTATGATATCTTGTTTTTAATTTTTTATGTTGTACTTTAACTTAAAATAATTAAACTTAGATCTTGTGTTATTTTTTTTATTATTCAAAAAAAATTTTATAGATAATATTTTAGGAATAAATAGACTTAAACAGATAAAAAAATAAATTTTTTGAATTTTTTTTATAAAAACAGTTAAATAAAATTTTAAAACAATTTTTTTAAATGATGTGAATATATCCAATATCTAATCTGTTTCGATTCGCAAACAAATTAAATCAGATCAAATTCGACCTGAAAAATACAAATATTATATCCGATTTGATCCGATTAATGCAGTATAAATTGAATAAAATTATAGACTATATTCAATTTGTATGCAGGCCTGCCCTATGTAAAATTATGATATTCCACATCCCATTAGGATCATGGGTGTGGAAAGATACAAGAAAGAGGGGGGTAGGTACGACTAATTAGGTTGCTATGCGGGCCTTATTTTTCATTTTATTATTTTGAAATTCTACGGTGCTGCTGTCACCAATTTATGTCCACAAAGTAAAATCACAAATTTATATTACGACAAATTTGATATTAATGTGATCATATACT
>NC_029790.2:3208854-3222721 GCF_000816755.2 Arachis ipaensis | reverse complement strand
TTAGATTTGTTCTAATAACTATTTTTAATTGAAATTCTACATTTATATTATAATAGTTGCGACTTTCGACTTTTGCTAGTTTTTGTAGCTAGACAGTAACAGCACGAAAAGTAGACAATGTTCCATGATGTAGACACAAATTTATGTTAGTACCATAGACTTTTCCTTTGGACTGGTCATGGGAAATTTTCACAAAATAATAACAAAAAAAGTGAATATTTATTAGTAATAAAATATATTTTTTAATCATTTTAAAATATTACATTAGTTTTCATCCATCAAAATAATTGGTTGAATCGTCTCTTGTAACGCTGACTGTCCTATCATGTGTGATTTAAAGTGAAAAATAATTTCCAAAAACAAAAAATAATAAATTCTTAACGATTTTTAAAATTAAAACTAATGAATTCTTTTGAAATTATGATTTTTTTTTTCCTTTGAGCAAAATAAGTGAACTCAAGTGTTTTTTCTTTTGGAAACTTTTTGTGGTGGAAAAAGTATTTTCAAAACCTTTATGGTTTAAGATTCTCTATAAATCATAACCATTAAATTTTTGAATTAATGGCTCAAATTTAAAATTTTTATTAATAATATAATAATTATATATATGTTTAAATATTTTTATAAATACTTCTATTTTAAAATTATATTTTTGTCCTTTCTTTTCATCTTTTTTCTATCACCCTCTCTTGCTGGTGACGTCGCCGAAAGGAGGAGCACGAACGCCACGAGGAGCTGCCGTTGTCATCATCTTCTTGGACTGCCTCTGCGTGCGCTGTCTTCACCGTCGTTCATCCGCATCTTGCTGTCACCGAGCCACCGTCGTCGTTATCTAGATATTTCAAAGGCTGCCGCAAATGTTGAGTTCCGGTGCTTCGTTGGTGGGTTTGCATGGGCCACCGATAACAAAGCTCTAGAGAAAGCTTTCTCTGCCTACGGAGAAATCGTTGAATCGAAGGTCCGTCGAAGGTCCGTTTATTGCAGGTATCATCGATCGGGATCTGAACACCAATTCGGATTTGGATTTGTTATCGCTATCTATCTGATCTGTGATCTGTGTTCTGTGATATGTTTTTCGTTACTTGATCTCTGTGTTACTCTTGTTACATCGATAAGTTTCTATTCGGTTCTCGAATCTATTAATTATCTTTGTTCTTACTCAAATCTGATGTGAATTATTGTGGTTGTGTTTAAGTTATCAACGATCGCAAAACTGTAAGATCCAGAGGTTTTAGATTTGTGACCTTTGCTTCTGAGCAAGCCATGAAGTGATGCAATTGATGGCATGAACGGCTCCAATCTTGACGGCTGTAACATCACTGTCAACGAGGCTCAATCCTATAGAGGTGGCGGAGGCGGTGGCTTCAGAAGCGGAGGCGGCGGTGGTAGATACGGAGGCAGGGCCATCATAAAGGTGGATACAACAGAAACGGTGGTGGCGGCGGTGACTAAAAAAAAATGTGAGAAAAAGAAGAAGATGGAAGAAGAGAAAGAAGATGAGGATATTTATGTAATTTACTATTTTATTTTATAATTTTTTTATTTCAAGACCACCAAGAACCTGAATATACTTTTTCCATCTAAGACAAAGCCTTCTTTTGGACTTAAAGTGAACTCCAGTGCTAGAAAAAAAACATCTAAACCAGTTCACATTAATATAAGGATGTTTGCTACGGTACGATGATAAATTTATACATATCGATACATTTAAAATATAAACAAGTAATATTAAGCCACGTGAAATTTACTTTTCACATCAACATTTATTTTTTTTAAATATATATTATATCACCACTTTTACTAATATACCCCTTTAATTAAATAAAAATAAAAAATATTTTTTATTTAATTTTATAAAAAGTCTTAAACATCCTTATGTTATTTGATTAGATAAAAATATCTTTTTAAATTAATTAAATTTTAGAATTCAATTAATCCTAATTCTAATTTTATAGTTTCAAATAATTTAAACAGTAAAACAAAAATATATAAAAAAAATAAAAAATCAAAATTGTTCTTCTATTGTTGAATACATTGTTCCTCTTTCCTCTCAAGCTCCCCCCCTCCTCTCAAGCAAAGCAATGAAAGTCTCAAACTAAACCGGCAAAACCCTAACCCTAAATTCTTTGCCGCCTCAGTGCTTCCGCTTCTTCCTCTTCCCTCTGTCCGGAACCTAAGTAGCTCGTCACGTCGTCCCCATCCTCGCTGGCTTCTCTGCCTTCATTCAAATATGGCTTTCTCTTTTTGAAGGTTTGTTGTATAGTTCTATTAATTCTTCACGTGTTTGTCCTACCTAGTGATCATAACATGTCGGGCTCTCAACAGGCTCACCGGGAGGACGGCGACGAGTGCAGGGATTGCCATTGGAAGTGAGATGTCTGGTGGTGTATCAGAAGTCCATGCCCAAAACATTCGCTTCTTTGATTCATACAGCGCCATCAGAATAAAGACTTCTCCAGGGAGAGGTGGTTATGTTAGAAATGTCTTTGTCTCTAACATGACTTTAGAAAATGTTGACATTGCTATCAGGTTCACTGGTACATATGGGGATCATCCTGATGATAAATTTGATCCAAATGCATTACCATTGATAGAAAAAGATTACAATCAAGGATGTGATTGGCCAAAACATCAAGCGCACCGGCCTTCTAGAAGGCATAGAAGGAGACAACTTTGTAAACATCTGTCTATCAAACATCATCCTTAATGTGAGCTCAAGCTATTCATGGAACTACTCTAATGTCCAAGGATATTTCGATTTCGTTTCGCCGAAGCTTGCAAGCCTCTCAAGGAGAGAATATTCCCAGAGCATTGTTCAGACTGTTACAATTTGTCCAATCACCTGCAAAGTTCAAAATTTTGTGTTTCCATTTATTTTTGAAGGAAAAGAATGTGTTTGGTTGTTGATAGAGAAGAGAATGAGATGCTGTTAGTTAGTTTGTTACCACTCTAAATTCCTTTTCTGTTGCAACTATATTTGATGTTGGAGAATTTGCACAAGTCCTAGGTAGTTGCTTCCCTTTTACTGCATCCTTAGATTTGAATAAGGAATCCAATAAACAAGCTTCCTAGTTCCTAGAATAGTGGAATCTAATCAATTTCATACCTCTTCTTTGCAATGAAAATAATAAAATAAAGCACATTAGTCATCATCACCACCAGATAACTTACTATTTGTCAGTTTCTTTTCAGTTTTTTATTTTTATTTTTTGGGTTGATGGATATTTAAGGCTTAATGATCTCTGTTTATGAACTATTTTATTAATTAAAAAAAAAAAGATAAATCAAATACTAATACTACATAATATGTATTTTATATTTTATATCATAAAATAAATGTGTACTAAGGAAATATATATAAAAAGTAGTACAAATATCATTTAAAAAAAATATATAATAAAAATGTTTAGTGAGCCATATATTTAGAAATTAGAAGTAAATTGACTGGAACAATACTAGGCAGGTGTAAATCATAAAGAAATTCAAGTGTCACAAAAGATGAACATCCCAAGTACACTTGGAATTGGTGAATCAATATAATTATAGAGATGAATGAACAATGAAGGAATCAAGAAATATAGTAGTATCAATTAAGGTTAGAATCCCAATTTTCAACATACTTTAGCTATGTAGTATGTATTATCTATCTAGGAGAGAATTCAGTTGCATCTTTGTTGATGATTGCACACACAACCACCCTTAAAAGATATGTTTCAAGTTCATATTCGGGTGATTGCAATTATGTGTAAAAGTGTTTACCTAACTTATTAAAAAAGTTAAAAATTAATATTTACTTTTAAAAATATAAAAATAAATAACTAGTTAATATTTAAAATTTATTATAAAAATTAAGTTAAATAAAAATTAGACACCAAATTATAAGCACTATAAAATTTATTTTAGATGGGTTGCTGAAAAATATTGTATCGACAATTTTTACCGTGGAGACATGTTTAGTTTATATTAAAAAATAAGTATAAACAAAAGAATTCAAACAAAAATAAAAAAATCGTAATTGTCATGTAGTCATGTTTAGTTTATATTATCTATTAAAAGTTGTTAGTTTCATCTCTTTTACTTAAAAAATTATTATGTACTATATTTTTTATGGACTTTTTTTGAAAATTAATGTTTCTATCTTTAGTTCAATTATAGTTGAATTTAGGTGAAACTTAATTTTCACTCTAACATTTTGATTCTTTGAACCATTTCTGTGTTGTAAGCTGAGTAAAATACCAATCCGGTCCCTGTCCATTTCCCCGAATGACAACGCAATCCTTAACCAAAAACACGATCCATTTTGGTCCCTGACCCTGTGTTCCATCTGCCAACGCGGTCCTTCTGTCACTTTCACGGCGAAAACTCGACGAAAATTGCTGACATGTCAGGCTCAAAAATGGACAGGGACCAAAAATTTATTAATTAGTTTGTACTTATTTATTTAAAAAAATATTAATATAATGAATAAAAAAATAATTAAAAAATATTGTTTAAAGAATAAGAAGAACAAATAAATCCTAACCAATTTAAATTTAGAGACAATTAGGTCCCTGTCCATTTTTGAACTTGACACGTCAGCAATTTCCGTTGAGTTTTCACCGTGAAAGTGATAGAAGGACCGCGTTGGCAGACGGAACACAGGGTCAGGGACCGAAATGGATCGTGTTTTTTGTTAAGGATCGCGTTGTCATTCGGGGAAATGGACAAGGACCGGATTGGTATTTTACTTGTTGTAAGCTGGACAAGTAATGTTTTTGGTTAACTAGAATGAGCAATCACTTAATTAAGAATGTTGATTTTTCGTTACAATTATTGTACTTGATCAACTGAATGTGCCTTGGAAAAAATTGCCAATTTTTTTGAGTTATAATCCTAATATATTTCTAACACTTATTTTTTGAAATCTTTAAACTGAACATCAAAAAATTGAAGGAAATGCGAAAAAAAACTTAATACTAAGGAGGAGATATTATAAAGAGGAAATAAAAGAAAAAGTATGTACGCCTTAATTAAAAATTTAATACTAAAATATATTATTAGGAAAAAGAATTTCTAAATCAAACATTGCAGTTTTTATTGAGTTCAATTTTACTGTTCAATTCACGTGAAGAAAGAAACAAATGCAGAAATAATGTGAAAATAAACTGATAAAAAATACAAAATATAATTTATATTAAGTAATTTAAAATAAAAATAACAGAAAATGGTTTTAATCGATGTTTTGAAAATTGGTTCGGATTGACCGATCGAACCGGTTGAATTGTGAACCATTGCAAAAAATACTCGAAAAAGGTTAGTTGTTAATTTCAAAAACCACAATTAAACCATTGAACCGGTCAGGAATCGGTCGGTCTAACCGAACCGTGGCCCGACCGGTTTTTTGGGAAAACGAAGAACGCGTTGCTCTGTGATGTGCCCCTCCCCCTTTCGTTCCTAACTTTCCTTCCTTCATTCATTCTCCTCAGATCAAAGAAAGAAAACCCTAGCTACCCTCCACAGTCGCCGAACGGAGTGAGTGAGCCATTGCTGCCGTCCGTGGTTCTCCGAGGCTTCTCTCTTTGTCTTGTCCTGAACCCCTTGGTCGCACTTCGGTCTTTTCTTCCTCGCTCAGCATCCATCCTCCGTCGTCTTCATCCTGCGCGCCGTCGTCTCGTAGCCATTTTTCTTTAATAACAAAAAAAAAAAAACAAAGCTTCGGTAGCGCTGAGAGCCCCTTGCCCCCTTCTCTCCTTCTTCACTCTCCAGAACTCAACTCAACGTCAAGGCCTCCCAACCAAAGAAAAAGTTAAAACCCTAGCCTCAGCCGCCGTTCGTTTGTCCGTCGATCCACTGCCGCCGTCTGTTCGTCAAACAGAACCCAGAGCCCCAGACTTCAAAGGTCAGTTCACTGCTCAATTCTTCCGCATTTTTTTTATGCCCTGTTTAATGATTATTTGATTACTGATTATTTGAATGTTTTGTATTAATTTTTTTGAATGATTATTTGATTACTGATGAGCCCTGGTTCTGCTGTGTTCCTGTTTTGTGTGTTGTGATTTCGCTGATTATTGAAGATCTTGTGATAATTGATTATTTGATTACTGCATTATCGTCTTTTGCACCTTTGTTGTCAATTCATATGTAGATGTTAATGGTTTGACATTCAAGAGGATTAAAGATAGCTTTTGTTATTATTTTTGTTTATTTTTTAATTTTTTTTTAATTGTGAATTGATACTAAATTGGCCCTTCTGTGTGTTTCCCAAGCTGCAGATTACTCCTGAGAATGGCTTATCAGAGAGTGACACTGATAAACTATTGTCACTCCTCCATGATCAGATATGATCCCAGTTTATACCTCAGTATATGTCTCTACTCGTACGCTTCAATGTTGTTGAATTGTTGACCTTTAGGGCATTTATTGTGCTGTAGGTAGTGTTGTAGTAATATTTATGGCTAGGATGAAATATTGGTTAGCAATAGAATGCTTTGATATTTTTGGTTCCTTGGTGTCAATGCTGAGAGCAATTAAGAGCAAGCATGTGTTATGATGCCCAAGTTGGTAGAAAGGGAGCCACAAGGTGGAAGAAGTATCAAGTATGTATTATTGAATTAAAAGATTTTTAAAAGCATGATTTGTATATTATCTAAAGAAAGTTGAGGTAGGATTCAATATTGAGGTAGTTGAGACCTGAATGGCAAGAACAAGTTACTTTCCAAGCATATTTCTATGTAATCTTATTTTGAATTCATGTGTTCTTCCTTCTTTTAATTCTTTGAATGTAATTACTGATCTTTCTTGGTACCCAGGAGTTTACTAGACATGTTTCAGTTCAATTATTTCCTCACTTCATTTCATTTAATCATATATTCATGTTCTTTTTCTTTTCCAAAATTAGTTGCTCTTTTTATTTGCATAGCTGTTATGACATAGTTTGTTTATTGAAGCTTCAGTTTTTACTAAAATTGAAGCCTTTCTCTTAATTCATGTATTTTTATTTCTTGTTTATTCTGAATTTTGGTTACAATTTGATCTAGTTGGAGGCAGGGAAGCAACTTTTAACTCAGTGAGGCTATCTTTGCTTCCGACCGTAAATGAAGAAGAAGAAGCATCCTAGAGAAGCTTTCTAACAGCATTAAGTTGTTTGTAATCAAATTTGAAACCTTGGACAATGATTCTTTAGAGTATTTTTATTTATAATTATATTTTAGAGTGATGCCATTTAATATTGTGCGCGCAAGTTTAAATTCATTAAGAGTGATGCCATTTATGAATGCTATGATTTCTTCTCAAATTTTATACTACTGAATTGCCACACGTGACTTGTGTGTAAGCTATAATAATAAATTTCTACATTCCATTCTTCAATATTTCAGTTTAAAAAAGCTATATTAATAGTCGGAACGGGGAAGAAGGAATTATGAAGTTGGAGGGAGATTGAAGGTCGCGTAACTCAATCATTAGGTAGAGATTGAAAAGGAAAAGAAAATATATATCTTCCACCTTCATTCAAATTCTTATACCCACCAGCAAACTAGATAATAAATAAAAAGCATATGTTTATCATGATTACCATACAATAATATACATAATAAAACATGTTCCACTCTTTCTACAGAAACTAATAACATTCTACATCACAATTATAAATCAATTAACACAGAATAATGGACTGTAGTTATCATTCCATGTACACAAGCCAACAACCAAAAAAGGACAGATACTTTGCTTTCCAAAAGAGAGAAAACAAAGTATCGAGGACAAAATTATGATGGTGGTGGATACTGCCATGGGTTGAATTCAACGGATTTATTATCAACCTCATAAGTGTCTGAGCTATCTATAGCAGCTCTATGCTGAGTGTATTTACCATTGTATTCACAGATTTCCAAGTCACCCCAAGGAGTGGTTGCCACTTCTTCAGTTATATCAAACCACTTTGTTTTGAAGGTTTCTCCTTTGGCCTCCCTTATTTTCTTTTCAGCCCGCTGCCTCTCCTCCAACCTGTAAGGTAACAGACACAACCTTATTACACATGCAATGTAAGGTGAAACTCAAAACATGTTTTTATGATCTTGTATAGCCTCAATGGGGGACAGATCACAGATCACAGATCACGATAACATAATTTTTTGGTCATGTCTTGGTACAATTACCTCATGCAAAACTATATATAAGTCAATATTGAGTATTGGTTGTAGGATGGCGATGGTTTACTATATTTCTGAAACAGAATGCAAGGGGAGTGAAAGAAATGGTAAGGGACCTCCTCTTTTCAGCACCAGATTTGGTTATGTTACCCATCTCAAGTGCATATCTATCTGGGCGTAAACGGGAGTCCGATGGCAAGAGTTTTCTTGGAGCTGTGTCGAAACTGTTTAATTTGTGCGCAAAGTATGTATAATCAAATTTGTCATCATTTGGAACATCAGCAACATGCCACACCTGTGCAGTCAGCATGCTTAGCTTGGAGAATTTGAGCTTTCACCATTTAGCTTATCAGCAAAATAAAAAGCATAATGTATGAAATCAAACTCACTGACCTCTTTCAATTCTGTACCTGGACGAGGCTCTCCTTCCAAATCACAAGGTTGATATTGCATTGACTCATTCCATTTCCCAGTTATCAAAATTTCAGGCTCCTCTGCAGCATTATAAACATATCCATCTACCTCATAGCGACCAGCCCTGCAAGATAATATTGATATTGATTGAGAATGAAGAAACAGCATTAATGGAGGAGTGAATGACAAGTTAAAGTAAAATATAGAAATATGAATAGCACAATACTAAGTTTCTTACTCAAGCCATCCACATGGTTAAAATAAAGGAGCACTTAAGTTGCACTGCTAGAAGTGAAGGAAATCGTAGGCAAAGCACCTGAGCTGCATTTTAATAAACACTTTCCTTTGCTTTTCTTTCTCAACTGATTTTCCCACTTTACATATACTTTCTTTGGCTTGTTGTGGTGGTAGATTTCAATTCTACTTGTTTGAACAAAACATTTATCTTATTCTTTTAACCCTGTAGGAACTTGAATTTTCTATAGTTTGAGCATATAGGATTTTTTTTTCTTT
Source organism: Arachis ipaensis (assembly GCF_000816755.2). NCBI lineage: Eukaryota > Viridiplantae > Streptophyta > Magnoliopsida > Fabales > Fabaceae > Arachis > Arachis ipaensis. The sequence goes on along the minus strand of NC_029790.2, from coordinate 3,213,665 downwards.
TGACCTTTCCCCTGGGAGTAAAGGATCCAAACATCTTTCTTGTTATGTTTAAAGGTTGTGAGGGCAAAGAAGAAGGACACAGGAACCGTGTATGCGATGAAGATCATGGACAAAAAATTCATTACTAAAGAGAACAAAACAGCCTACGTGAAGTTGGAACGTATAGTTCTCGATCAATTGGATCATCCTGGAATTGTGCGCCTATATTTCACATTTCAAGACACGTTTTCTCTATGTGAGTATTCCTGGATGCTTTTTCTCTTTGTACTTGCTTTTGCACTCTCTTACTCCTCTCTGCGATTTCTTCTCTACTTTCTTCTCCTCAAGTTTGCCAGGGTGGCCTATTTGCTATTTGACATTTTACCTCCTTTTTTTTTTTTCACTCTGTTCCTTTTTCATTCGAGAAGACATGGCATTTGAAACCTGTGAAGGTGGAGAACTTTTTGATCAAATAATCAGGGTAAGCTAACATAAAACTTGAAGGCAAGTGTTAAATGTGCTGCAGTATATATCTTGTTTGGAAAGAAAATTAAAAAAATTTCCATGGCACCTGCTGAAGGTGTGTTGGTCCCATAGGACAGAAAGTTTATTCCGATGTTAGGTATTGATGCAAAAACAATTAAATCATGACTTGCGCTTTGATTTTATTATGCTCTTTATAGTTTTCCATTGAGGGAAAAATTTTTCCTGGGGGTTCCCAAGATTCAAGATAAATAAATATGATATCAAACTAATTTAGATGTCTCATATCAAACTAATTTTTTGCCTTAAGCTTCCATTCTACTGATTTGACTGGATTGACTAACTGCCATAGTAAATTTGTTCATAAAGTATTATTCTAACCCTAGCTAACCATAGTTTACAGTATGAAAGTATGAATATAAGATGTAATATCTACATATTGAAAACTAATGACCTTGTGCCCTTTAACAAGATTCCTTTATTATAACAAGATCGATTGGCCGAAATTTCACAAAATTCATTACTTATATTTGAACATAAAAATCAACTTCTAACTTTAGGTATCATTCAAACACATTAATGTGAAGTACTTGAAGGAAATGTGCAATCAACTCCAATTCTAAAACGAGATATCAGATAGCAAATTTACCTGATTGGGAAAAAAATTAGGATTCACGCCATTCCACGGAGAAGGATGCTCTTCAGTTGCAAACGAGATAATCAATCAAATCATCTTTCACGTGAAGTTTTTGTTTTGTTATTTAAATTATTTGAAACTATAAAATTAGAATTAGAATTAATCGAATTCTAAAATTTAATTAAGAAAAAATTAAATATTGATGTGAAAAATAAATTCCACGCGCCTTATTATTACTTGTCCATATTTTAAATGTATCGGTACATATGAATTTATCATCGTACCGTAACAAACACTTAATATAAGTTATTCGCTTTTGTTTTATATAAAATCCTTTATAAGCTTTTAAACCGAATTATATATATAGAGCCATTTCCACAACACTAATGCTATTCATGCAACTTAGCAAAAATATTATAAATGTATAAGATGTCTCTGGAACGGGTTGAAGGGTGGATCGGGAACCTGCGGATTAAGGCTGAAGCCGGGTCGCTTGACTGGAGCAATGGGGGGAGGTACCTGCAAAGACACTCCGACGCTCAAGTCAGAATGGATCTAAGAGGTATAAGGTGTGTGGAATGAATGAATACCTGGAGGGACCTGGGTCCTCTATTTATAGGCGATGGGAGTCGTCTTATCTTGTCCTGTTTGGCTAAGATAAAGGAGGCGTTTGAATTCGAAAGTCGGTTAGGACCTTTAGAGGGCCGGTTTCGGGCCTTCTGGAATAGGGAAACGGGTCAGACCCGAGGAACTGGGTTCGGGTTTAGCCTTGGGTCCGGGATCCGTGGGCCGGATCCATAACAGTTGCCTCCGCAGCGGGAGAGCGAGCAAGGTCGGTCTGTCGCTGGGAGGTGTGGTGCTTTGACCGCGGGCTGGGTCTTCAGTTTTCTCGGGTGTTCGCTCGGTTCTTTGGCGTGAGATCGGTGTCTCGGCCTCGGCTTTTGCCGGAAGGTTCGCCTGACCGTTTTGTTTTGACGTGACTCCTCCGAGCCTACTGCGTCTGTTGCGTTCTTCGAGGCGTGCTTGATTAGCTTCTATTTTCGAGGGGGGCATTTAATGCGAGGGGGTATTTCCTTTTCTACCCCTACGAGCCTAACCTCTGCCTAGGGTTATTAGTGTATTTTCGCCCCCTTTCCTTTGTAACCGTTTTGGCCTTTTACTTTAATTCCCTCGTTCGTTTTATTTTTCTTTCTTCGTTCTTTCTTGAAGAAATCTTCTCCTCTCCTTGCGCTACTACTCTCTGGTGTTTGTTTGTTGCTTCTTCTTCTCAAGCTTTTTCAGGATCATTTTCTGCGTTTCCAGATTGGTATGCTTCGCTTTTTCTTCTTTTTGTTTAGTGTATCTATTTGTTTCGTTTCTTCCATGCATTGCTTTGTCTGTTTCCTTTGTTGCTTTCATTTTTGGACTGTGTTTTGTGTGGTTTTCGAGCCTTTGGAGGGGCTGAGTGTGGTTGGGTTTGGTTAGCAGTGGCGGTGCACCACCGTGTTGGATTAGCAGTAGTGGTAGGTTTTTGTTCTAGCTTCTGCGTAGGGTTGTTAGGCTGATGGTGGTGCTCCTCCGTGTTTTAGGTATGCATCGGCGGAGAAATGAGGGTGTCGGCGCTCCCGTAGCTCCCTCCAGGGGCGTCCCCGCTCGCTACACTTGGGTGACTAGCGATGTGTGGGGCGTTCCGTCACGGATGACGGAGGCCGATCTTCAACGCCTCCGTGATCAGGGGGCGATCTGTGGTGGCGGTGAGATGGAGCGGCAGTACGAGCTTGCCCTTCCAGATGCCGACGAGCGTGTCTGTTATTTAAATCTTCATTCCCCCACTGTTCCGGACTGGATGTGGGTTTACGAGTCGATGTTTACGCGGCTCGGCGTGCGGTTTCCTTTCTCGCCGTTTGTTCAGGATTTGCTGAGTCGGTGTTCCGTGGCGCCATCTCAGCTTCATCCGAATAGTTGGGCTGCCGTGCGGTCTTTTGAATTGGTGTGCCGGTATCTCGATCTTCCAGCTTCTGTTCCTGTTTTTCTTTTTCTCTTCCTATGCACTCTCCCGACTAAAGAAGGGAAGCATAAGAAAGGATATATGTCATTCCGTGCTCAGCCTCATCGCCGAATTTTTGGGTTGTTTGAGGATTCCTTTCACGGTTTCAAAAGGGAGTATTTTAAGGTGCGTCCCGCTCAGGGGCATCATCCGTTTTGGTTGTCGCCGGAGGGCGTCTGCCGGTTTCCGACGTACTGGAATTTCCGTGCTGGCCCGTCGGTTTTGACTAAGTTCACCTATGATGGTTTGTCCCAGGAGGATAAGGATGTCGCCAACATTTTGTGGCATTTGTTTGGCGAGCGTCCGTTGAATCCTCGGGATGTCATGGGGGACCCCGAGGCTTGTCGGGCGTATATCGGTGTGTGCTTTGTCTCCTTCCTGATTTTTTATGTTTTTGTTTTTCCCGAGTTTGTAACTTGATTTTTTCTTTGGTTTCTTTTCAGTTGAGATGGCTGGTGGGCTGACTTCTTTGGCTAGGTTGAAGGCCGCGATGGGTCGGGAGGAGGGATCTTCGTCTCCTTCTACCCCTGTCTCTAATCCTGCCGTGGATTCTCAGCCGGTTTCTCAGGAGGTGGTTTTCTCGGGTGCACGGGCCGATGCTCAAGTTTCTCCTGTTCCTGCAAGCTCTCCTGAAGTCGTCGTGGTGACGGCTGCTGAGGCTTCTCAGAAGAGGAAGAGGCCTGAGGATCCGAGCAGCGAGACTTTTGAGGAGGAGCGTTTGGTGCCTAGTGTGATGGATTGTCGTTTCGATGCCCCGGGTTTTATTGATCAACACTTGATGCCTGGTACGGAGCCGTTTTTTTATGGTTGCGATGTTTCGTTCCAGGCCAAGTCGGTGTACCGTGCCCTCCTTCGGTCTGCTGTCGTTGTTCGGAAGGCTGAGCCTGTGATGGCTCAAGTTGGTTTGCTGGATAAGAAGCTCTGTCATTCTCAGGCCGAAATGGTTAAGCTGAAGGAGAAGCTTGAGGCTGCCGAGATTGCGAGGGAAAAGGCAGTGAAGTCTTCTGAGGAGGCCGGGGCAGAGATTTTTTGGCTTTCCGAGGTTGAGACTTTACTTCTTTCTCAACTGGGCGAGGAGCGGCAAAAGGCTTCTAATGCGGGTTCTCAGGCTGCCGTGCTTCTCGGTGAGACGGAGGTTTTGAAGGCCGAGGTTGCTGCCTTGAAGAGGGAGAAAGCGGAGTTGTTGGCTGATGCTAAGGATGCGATTGCTGCTACCGAGGAGACGATGAAGGCACAGGCCCTGGTGCTGGCTCCGGGCGTGGACGTGTCCGTGATGGGAGCGTTCAAGACCGTTCGCGATGGCCGGATAGTCGACCTCGAGTAGCTTTATCTCTTTTGTACTTTTGTATTTTTGTCTTGAGACTTGGTTTGTTTTTCGGATATTTTGGTTTGGCCGTGGGCCGTGTAACCGTGACTTCGTGATTTCGGTTTTTGTTTAATGACTATTTCGGCCGTTCGGGCCTCTTTGTATATTCTGTTGAACGCTATTCCGTTTTATTGGTTTCTCCGGACCGTCGTTTGGTTGGGTTTTTGTGGATATCCGTGTGTTTGGGCCTGGGGGGTGATCAGTCCCCCAATCGTGGCCGCGTTTTTGTTTCGTATTTGAAACGTTTAAAGAGGGTGGAAATAGCTTTTTGATGAAATATTTAAAGTTTGGGCCTCGTTAAAACCCTTCATTGGTGGGGG
>NC_029790.2:3205272-3208557 GCF_000816755.2 Arachis ipaensis | reverse complement strand
GCTTTGTTGAGGTCCGTGTAGTCGACGCACATTCGCCATTTCCCGTTAGATTTTTTCACTAGTACGACGTTGGCTAGCCATGTCGTGTAAGGGAGTTCCCTGATGAAGTTGGCTTCGAGTAGGGCTTTAACTTGCTTTTTGACCTCGGCGGCCCGGTCAGGTGACATTTTTCGTCTCCTTTGTGCTACGGATTTAGCTTTGGGATCCACGGCGAGTCGGTGGGACATTAGGTCGGGGCTTATTCCCGGCATGTCGGCTGGTGTGAATGCAAACAGGTCTCTATTTTTTTTCAGGAGTTGAGAGAGTTCCTCTTTGAGGTCATATGGGAGGTTCCTATTAATGAAGGTGTATTCATCTTTGGTTGGCCCTATTTGTAGTTTTTCCATATCTCCTTCTGGTTCTGGCCTGGGTTGGCCGTCTTGTCGGGCATCCAGGTCGGCTAGGAATACCCCGGCCGCGTCTCGGGACTTCTTTCTTAGGGCTAGGCTGGTGTTGTCGCATTCGGCTGCGACTTCTCGGTCCCCGTGGATGGTACCGACGGAACCGTCGTCGGTTCTGAACTTCATAAGGAGGTATTTGGTAAAGATGACTGCGGAGAAGTCATTGATTCTTTTCCTTCCGAGGATCACGTTATAGGCTGTGGAGTCTTTTAGGACTACAAATTCAGATAGGATTGTCTTCTTCTGGCTGCTTGTTCCTATGGTGATGGGAAGTGTGATTGAGCCATCTGGTTTGAGAAAGTTGTCTCCGAGTCCCGTGACGCCGTTGCGGTGTGTTTGGAGGTTGTCGTTGTGGAGCCCGAGTTTATCGAAGGCTCCTCGGAAAAGGATGTTTGAGTCTGCCCCGGTGTCTACCAGTATCCTTCGTACTAGTCCTGTTCCGATTCTGGCCGAGATGACGAAAGGGGCATCCTCGGCCGAGGTATCGTGCTGGCAATCCTCTGGTAAGAAGGTTATCGTGTTGTCGGCCGCAGCGGTTGGGGTTTGGTTTTTGACAGCCATTACTTTGAGATCTTTTTTATCGTTAGTTTTGACTTACTTGACACGTCTTTGCCTGTGATGATGTTTACTATGATGGTCGGGTCTTCCTCCGGGCTTTCCCTGGGGGGTTGCTTTTGGATTCTTGGGTTACGCCCTTCCCTCTCTGGCGATCTGTCTCTTTCCGCGCGTCTTGGTTCTCTGATGATTTTGGCGAATTCTGGGAGTTTGCCGTCTCGTATGGCTTGTTCGAGGGCGTCTTTAAGGTCGAAACAGTCTTGAGTCTTGTGGCCGTAACCTCGGTGGTAGTCGCAGTAGAGGGTTTTGTTGCCTCCCGTCCTTTCCTTGAGTTGTCGGGCTTTCGGAATTATACCTCGGTCTTCTATTTGGTGATATATCTCGGTAATTGGTGCTGTTAGGGGCGTGTAATTGGAGAATTTGCCAATTCTCGGTGGTCGGCTTGTATTTGCCGATCTGGGGTGGTCCCTTTGATTCTCTTTGGGTGGTGGGTTTTGGCGAGAAGCCGAGTTGCTGTGTTGGGTGTTACCGTTTTGCCGTTTGTTGGCGGCGACGACCTGGCTGACTTCTTCGTCATTGATGTAATCTCTGGCGACGTTCTGGATCTCGTGCATGGTCCATACTGGTTTGGTGGTGAGGTGTTTGCGAAAATCTTAGTTCATGAGTCCATTGGTTAGGCAAAGGCTTGCGACGGAATCCGTGAGTCCGTCGACCGTCAGGCATTCGTCGTTGAAGCAGTCGAGGTATTTCCTTGTGGATTCTTCTTGTTTTTGCGTGACTCCCAGTAAGCTGATGGGGTGTTTGGCTTTAGTGATTCTGGTTGTGAATTGGGCCATGAATTTTCGTGTCACATCGTGAAAACTGGCTATGGATCTGTTTGGGAGGGCGTTGAACCATTTGATCGCCGGTCCTGCTAGGGTTACCGGGAAGGCTCTGCATCGGACCGCGTCGGTCGCTCCTTCCAAGTTCATTCTGGCTTCGAAGGCCGTTAGGTGTTCCTGGGGATCTTTGGTTCCATCATACTTCATGTCGGTAGGTTTGTCGAAACCTTTGGGGAGTTTTGCTCTTAAGATTCTTTCTGTGAAGGGTGTAGCTCCCATTATTATATGGTCGTTTCTCGTGCGCTTGGTGTTTCGGTCCCTCCGATCTTCGTCTGAGTAGGGTTGGTAACTCAGATTTCGGGAAGCGCTGCGGTTGTGTTTCTTGTTGTATCGCCGTTCTGGTGACTTCTCGTGTCTGTGGTCACGCGAGGTGCTGCGACCGTCTCTTCTGTCGTGTCGTCGGGTTGGCGACCTACCGCGGCGAGACCTTGATCTGGAAGTTGCGTGGCTTCCGTGTTCGTTGTTGTGTTTTTCTCTATTGGTCAATTTGCCTTCGAGTTCCTGGACCCGGAGGCAGAGATCCTGGATGATCTGTGCCGCTTTGTCCCTAGCTTTCTCAGGATGTCGTTGGTCCGTGACGACGTGGTCGTTCGTGTGTTGGATAGTACTCGCTATTCTTGCTTGGTTTGTGACCTCCCGGTGTTCTGGGGTTGGGTTAAGCGGTAGGGAGTTATCCTGGCTTGAGGGGGTCTCCTCCAGGACGTCCCCCATTCGGCTCGGCTGGCGCAAGTTCCCCACAGACGGCGCCAATGTACGAGATGTCTCTGGTACGAGTTGAAGGGTGGATCGAGAACCTGCGGATCAAGGCTGAAGCCGGGTCGCTTGACTGGAGCAATGGGGGGAGGTACCTGCAAAGACACTCCGACGCTCAAGTCAGAATGGATCTAAGAGGTATAAGGTGTGTGGAATGAATGAATACCTGGAGGGACCTGGGTCCTCTATTTATAGGCGATGAGAGTCGTCTTATCTTGTCCTGTTTGGCTAAGATAAGGGAGGCGTTTGAATTCAAAAGTCGGTTAGGACCTTTAGAGGACCGGTTTCGAGCCTTCTGGAATATGGAAACGGGTCGGACCCGAGGAACCGGGTTCGGATTTAGCCTTGGGTCCGGGATCCGTGGGCCGGATCCGTAACAATAAATAAATTTTGATTTCGAGCATATAACTTTGTTTAGATTAATAAATACATACATTTCAATTTTGAGTATATATATATATATTCCAGCAAAATGTATGTAAGAAAAATGTTTTATAATAGAAAAGAATAAGAGAGATTTTGAGAAGAATTAAAGGAGATAGATAATTTTATTGGAAAAATTTTTTAAGAAGAAAAGATACAATTACTAATGTTTTGTTTGTCAATTACATTTCTATTAAAATTAGTAGTATCAAAAAATATTTCAAATTTAATAT
>NC_029790.2:3202197-3204178 GCF_000816755.2 Arachis ipaensis | reverse complement strand
TCTAACCTCTAACCCCTCTTTATTAATTTATTATTTTGGGCGGGGAACCTGCATATGCATCTACATGTTGTATTGCTTTGTCGTTTTGTGTAGTTGTGATTTATGAGTAAATATGTTTTGAACAGGTGTAGTCGATTGAAGTTGATAGCTGAGAGTCGTTAGATGAAAATTTAGTCAAATCAATCAAATCATTTAACGACTCTCAGTTATCGAACTTCACGTGAAGATGATAGCTGAGAGCCACTAAACAAAAATTTAGTCAAATCAATCAAATCATCTAACGGCTCTCAGCTATCAACTTCACGTGAAGTCGACTGGACCTGAGTTTTCACTTTAGATACACTAACTCTACACAATAACTATTTGTTTGATTGGTTTACTTTCGTTTCGGTGTTACTCTAACTTGGAAGCCAGGGTTGTTTAGTCTTACATACTCTGTTGAAAACTTTGGTGTTATCTCATGCTGATATGGCAGTTAAGATCAAGAAAAACCAAGATTTGTTATAGTTGCTATGATTTCTGGTTCTTGACATTCATTCTATTAATTCTGAGACAGTTCTTCCCGGTGTTAATAATACCCGAAATTAATAAGGTGAAATTTCAACGAAAGAATCTTCACCAAAAACAATGAGGGAAAAACGACAATAATTAACGATAATATTACAAATTTACAATAGATATATGGTGCTGATGATCGATGACATTTAGAACACGACGCCAGGAGGGTCATTATCACTACGTAGTTATATTCAAATTAAACTATAATGAAACCTTAGCTACATTTGAAAACTTCTATATAAAAAAAAAACTTTGTCTTCTAATCTATATCATTAATAATAAAGATATATAAAAAATTGTAGACACTCATACGCAGTTGTATTCATATAAAGTTGATAATTAATAGTTACCAAATAATAATTTAATCAAATTTATTAAATTATTTGAGAATTATTAACTATAAACTTTATACGAAAACAAATAAAATGCGAATTTTTGCTATAAAAAAGTATAGCATAAATATAATTTTTCTTTTATTTTTATAGCATAATTCTTAAGTGATGATTAAGTAGTAACAAAACTTAAATCCTTTTCCCGAAAATTTTTACTTTTATATTTTGCTAAGTATAGGGTCAGTCATGAACTCAAAGCCATTGCTAAAACGCTCTTGAGGAGTAGAAGCATCAAAGCCTTGGTTTGAATAGTGGAAGACGTAGACGTTGTATTCCACAACAGCATCACCTTTGTAATAATCCACTGAGTAAGTCTTAGCACGAACAAACCCACGCGCGAATCGGAACGCGCCGGTTCCACCAACGATCGGCATCTCTCTGACGGGGTCAAAGATGTAATTCCGGCCAAAGAGGCTGAGGGTGCTGCCGTTGAACTTGCCTTCTGTGAATGTTATGGTCATACCCATCACAAGCTCTAAATCAATGTCCTCGCGTTGTGTCACCATTGTGTAGAATCCTTGCGCCTTTCCAATGAGTTTGGAATCGGGTTCGGGTCCGACAGTTAACGGGTCTTCGAGCATTACCAAGGACCCGAATGGAAGTGGGGCCTTAGATTTTCCCATAAGTGGACTTATGGAAATGATTATGGTAGCATTTGGGCCCGTAACAACATCATGGAAGTAGAATCGGATGCGAGTTAGTTTCTCCTCCACGAAACCTAGGGACGTGGAGGAGATATTTTGGTAGTAGGCGGCGGCGGCAACGAGGGAGGAGAAGAGGGTGGCAGAAATGAAGACGGTTTTGGATATGGCCATGGTCAATGGCAATGAGACTTTCTATAAGAGTGGACTATATTTATAGGAAGTTCTTGGATTAATGATAGGAACTGCTTTCATTTATTTATTAGAAATGATAGGAACTGCTTTCATTATTTTTTTTTCATAATACACGCATAATCTGTCCCAAAGACTTGATTAATTCAGTCCAATAAATTAATGATAGTTAATTAGAGAATTAATTTGTAAATTAAA
>NC_029790.2:3199814-3201625 GCF_000816755.2 Arachis ipaensis | reverse complement strand
TGAATTGTTAAGGATAAATAAGTAAAAGACTGAAGAAAAAGAGAAGATGAATCGGCACGTGTGATTATGGGAAGGTCACGACTCACGAGAGAGTGACGATAGTATGGTTCTGGTGCCAAAGGATAAATGTTAACAAGCCATGAATTTTGTATGTGAATGATTATGCGGGGATGCCCGTAAATATGAAATGGCTTTCAAGAAAAAGGGTCACATGCTTCAACTGGAGAATCAGCGCTTACAAGTACTTGCAGAGGTCATGTTCGACATACTTCAGCTGAAGAATCAGCGCTTGCAAGAAGTAAAAACTTGCAAAGGTTATGTCGCTGGAATGCCTTATCCGACTAGCGAATTGGATTGCGTCGAGTGCGGGTCAAAACCGAAAAATGAGCTCATTACTTGCGATAGGCTTAGACATGCATCATCCTTACTGCACATTTGCGTTTTACTTGATAATGTGATATTGTTTGTGATTGTCTCCTTGTGTTTGTACATTTCTTAGTTGTATTCTGAATTGTTGTGATGGGCTATTTCTATGTGATTCTTGTATTTTTTACTGTGAATTAATTGAACTATGATAATACTGACTTAACTAATACTCCCGACCCTACTAAGAGCCCGTTTGAGAAGTAGCAGAAGCTACTTTTTCTGACTTTTAAATTATAAAAAGTCACAGTATGTGTGTTTGGTACTATTTTAAAAAAAACTTTTAACTTTTTAAAAAGTTAATTTGCAGCTTTTTGAAAAAGTAGAAATATATGATTTTGCTTTTGGATAAGTCTTTTTATCACTTACTTAAAAAAAATTTAATTTCAAAACAAAAAAAATCTACTTTTCTTCTTAACTATGTGAAAAATATACTGACCCTTCACCACCATTTTCACGCAAGGTCTGCTAGAAGCACTAGCCTTCCACCATCATTCTCACGCAATGTTCCAAACCTCACCATTTTCACGTAATAATTTAAAGTATTGATCCTCCACCACCACCATTTTCATACAATATTGCATCTAAATAACCTACTGCATATATTCCTTCTAAGCATTTTTTTATCATTTTATTACTCTATTTTTTATTATTAAATTTGTATTTAACTGTGGTATGAAATTTTAGTTTTAATTTTATTTTTTTCATATGTGGTTTTGCAGCTTGCTATTATTTTCATAGTTAATTATAACAAGTTCTTGACTTCAGTAAAGGAGAAGAAAATTCTAATAGGAGTAAAAAAAAAAGCAACAAAATATACATTGACACACATTTTATATTTATTTTTTATTTTCACCTACCATATCATACACAATAATAGTGATTAGGTTATGTAAAATTAACATTTAATATTGGAAAATATTTGTTATCATTGTTATTTTAATATTCATTCTCTTCTATAAAAAAAATTTATTTTTTAAGTTATTTATCCAAACGCTACAACTTTAAAATAAGTACTTTTATAACTAAAAATCCAAATACAAAATAACTTATTTATAAGCTGCTATTAATAAAAGTCCTTATGTTTTAAACTTTTTCTTTAAAAGAACTTATTTAAGTTATTTACCAAACTGGCCTTATATAAGCCTTGTCGCACGAGTTTACATTTATTATACTAAAGAATAAACAATACATAGGCAGGCTAGGGGAAAAATAAAAATACTCCTAAACACTAAAAACAAGCACAACTAGCTTACATAATTTAGTTTATACGATGAATAACTTGGGGACGTTTACTAAAGAAACCTTGGGATCAACGTTGCCCCCCAACAAAAACAAGTGTTTGGAAATTGGAATATATAAGAAGTTTAATTAATAAAAAAATCTTA
>NC_029790.2:3193262-3199617 GCF_000816755.2 Arachis ipaensis | reverse complement strand
CAAATTATTATTGATTAAATATTAATTTAAAATAATAATATTTGTTAGTTATATAATATTGTTGTTAATTAATACATATCCATTATAAATAATAGTGTTACGGTCTGGCCCAAGTGAAATATGGGCCAGTCCGACCCACTAATCATCCGACCCGGACACGCGTCCCTGACAGCTTTGCCACAGCTGTGCAAGGAGAGCATCGAGGAAGGTGGGCCCCACGGTATATATGGGGAAGGTCTCGTCCTTCTCCCGAGGTACGTCAGATACCACTCATCCCCTTTTTACCTGCACACTTTGCTGACTAGAGCGTCGGAGTGTCTTTGCAGGTGACACCCCCTTACACGGAGTACTCGGAACGTCGCCTACTCCTACCCGGTGACTCACGACCAGGCGAGACCCGCTCATCAACCAGGATACTGATACGAACCGTTCGATACCCGAGCCACCGAACATTGGCGCCGTCTGTAGGGACTCGCCTGAATGGACTTTGCACTGGACCCTGGAGGAACAGGACGTGAGACCGGGTGCAGAGGGAAAACCCCCGTGGCTTCTTCTCGGGAGCGCACGAGGTCCCCTCCAAGACGAACTCCCGAAAGACGCCCCTTCGGGGGAACTGGCGACAACAGCGCCAGAATGATCCAAGAACTACGCCACAGGATGCAAGACCTGGAACGCCGGCTGGCAGACCGGGAACATCGTCAGCAAACTCCCGAATCGAACTACTCCCGTTCACGAGACTCCAATGCAGAGAGCAAGAGTGCGAGATGGAGAGAAGAGAGCAGCTAGAGGCCTATATCTAGGTTTACGTTTGGGGGTGGGGATTAGGTCACCAGTGAGTTAGGAGAGGAGTCACATTTGGGGGTGGGGTGGGGTTGGTTTTTTAAGGTTTTTAATATACCGGTTCGGTTCGGTTGAGGTTTTCATTGTCAGAACCGAAAACCGAACCGAACCATAATAAAAATAGCAAAACATGTTTTTTCGGTTTTTTCGGTTTTCGGTTTTTTCTGTTCGGTTGATCGGTTTAGATTGGTTCGGATCGGTTTTGAACACCCCTAAGCTCATCCGAGTTGGATATTACTGGCCATCAATGATGAAAGACTCCAAAGAATTCGTGAAAAAATGCGCCAACTGTCAAGAGAACGCCAACTTCCACAGGGCACCAGCTTCCGAACTAAGTCTACTGACGTCTCCCGACCTTTTGCACAATGGGGAGTCGACCTCCTGGGACCCTTCCCGATTGGCCCGGGGCAAGTCAAATACCTCATAGTTGTACCGTGCAGGTAAATGGAAGCTACCAAGCCAGAGACTCGCTGATGTAGAAATACTTAGAGAGGGTCAAGGAACTGAGCAAACAGTTTGAGGAAGTCACGGTCCAACACGTTCCGAGGGAAAGGAACACACAGGCAGACCTCCTATCCAAGCTGGCAAGAACAAAACCTGGAACCGGCAACCACTCCCTCATTCAAGGCATCACGAAAGAACCGGCAGTTGTCCTCCACCTGACCAAAATAAGCCCTTCCTGGATGGACCCCATCACTGACTTCTTGGAAAACGGCAAACTCCCTCAGGACGAGAAGGAAGCCAAAGCGGTAAGAAGGGAGGCTGCCAAATATACGGTCATACAGGATCAGCTATTCAAAAAAGGACTCATCCAACCTTTGTTGAAGTGCCTGCATCCCGACCAGACGGACTACGTACTCAGAGAAGTCCACAAGGGGTGCTGCGGCCACCATATCGGGGGCAAAGCCCTAGCTAGGAAGCTCATCCGAGCTGGATACTACTGGCCAACAACGATGAATGACTCCAAGGAGTTCGTAAAAAAATGCGCGAAGTGTCAACAGAACGCCAACTTCCACAGAGCGCCAGCTTCCGAGCTTAGCCTACTGACGTCCACTCGACCTTTCACACAATGAGGAGTCGACCTCTTGGGATCCTTCCCAGTTGGCCCGGGGCAAGTTAAGTACCTCATAGTTGCCATCGACTACTACACCAAATGGATAGAGGCTGAACCGCTGGCCAGCATATCCTCATCCAATTGTAGAAAGTTCATGTGGAGGCAGGTGATAACCCGGTTCGGCATCCTGGAAATCGTCATCTCGGATAACGGGACGCAGTTTACTGACAAGAAGTTCGCAGAATTCCTCACCGGCCTGGGCATAAAACAGAAGTTCTCCTCGGTAGAACACCCCCAGACGAATGAGCAAGTGGAGTCAGCGAATAAGGTCATATTGCTAGGTCTCAGGAAGCGGTTGGATAGCAAAAAAGGTGCATGGGTCGACGAACTCGCCTCGGTTCTTTGGTCCTACCGTACAACCGAGCAAAGCTCCACGGGAGAAACTCCTTTCCGCCTGACGTACGGGGTTGATGCGGTAATACCCATGGAGATCGGCGAGCCGAGCCCACGGTTACTTCTGAAAGGAGTAGAAGAAGCAGTGGAAAAAGACCTGGTGGATGAGGCCAGAGAGATGGCCCACTTGTCGGAGGTAGCATTGAAACAAAGAATGGCCCTGCGCTATTACACCAAGGTGATCAGAAGGGAATTCAAGGAAGATGACCTCGTCTTGCGACGCAATGACATCAGGCTACTGACCCCAGGAGAAGGAAAGCTGGCGGCGAACTGGGAAGGTTCCTACAGAGTCAAAGAAGTGCTCGGCAAAGGCGCCTACAAATTGGTGAAACTCGACGGTAAAGAAATCCCGAGAACATGGAATGCAGGTAACTTGAGGAGATTTTATTCTTAGCCCAGGCACGCCGGACAGGCGTCTTGACGAGCTCAATGGTTTACTTTTAACAAGTTCAGTGGTTTACTTTTGTCAAGTGCCTACCATGTCCATATACTTGTTTAATTGCCGATTAATGTTTACCTGTCTAAATTCTCTCATCTACTATTCCCCAATATGTATCCCACATCATCATGTTTTTCAACGTATGGTAAACGGGACGACGATACGGCAACCTGGGAATAATCACCCCGGGAGCCAAACAAATCAAAGCCATAACAAACGGTCGCGATAATAACAAGACCAAGACTTGGTTTTGCCCAAGTTACCAACGTAACGGTAAAACGGACACAAACGATAAGTCCACACCGACAAAACGGTAACAAAACAAAATGCTACTAAACAAACAGATAAAGACGATAATTACTAGCCGACCAAGCGACTCTTAAGGCATAACAAAGTGAGTTCCAAAAGTTCTACAACAAAACTACAAATCCGTGCAAAAGCATAAAGGTACAAGAACTCATTTCCTGGGCATGTCAACAATCTTGCCATCCTTAATCGTTTTGAAAACTCCAATTGCCGACGTGTCGAAGTCGGGAGCCACGATCTTCACTTGGGCCTTAAGGGCCTCCTCAGTCATGTAGATGGCATTCTTTCCCTGCTCTCTGGTCACTTTATGTTTCTTCCTAAGCTCCTCAACCTCGGCTTGAGCAGCCTTAGCCAACGAGACGGCCTTATCGCGCTCTTTCTCCAAAGCCACCACCCGACCTTGCGCGGCATTAAGCTAGCTCTCTAGAGTCATCTCCCGCTCGGTTAAACGGGACACGGCTTCATCGGAGGTCTTCACCTTCTCCTCGGCAGACGCTGCTTTCTCCTCAGCGGCTTTGAGCTTTTCCCCCGCCTCGGACAGCTGCTCCTGAAGCGTTTCAACCTTAACCTTGAATTCATTATTGGGCTTGGCAGCAGTCTCGAGCTTCCTTCACAGTGATTGCATCCCCGACAACTCGAACTCAGCCTTCCGAGCTATTACGGCTCCTCAAAGGAGAGTACGGTACATTCACCTCACTTGCCCTGCGAGCTCGGTGCCAAAGAAGTGTTCTTCCATGCGAGGGATCAGCTGGTTATCAATAAAAGCCCCAGCGTCGAAGTTTCTCTCCATCACAATTAAAGCACCCTCAGGGTTGGAAGACGCCCTCTGCCTTTTGGGGGTAGGAACAAGTTTCAGATCATCCTCCTCCTGTTGGGTGGAGGATGAATGCCCAACGCCAGCCGCCTCCTCGTGAACAGGGGAAGTATGCGCCCGGGCAGAGTTCTTGTCAGACATGTCGGTGTCACGAGGCGAAGGCACAGCCTCGTCCTTTTTCTCCTCAGGAGGGTTCTCCGTTTTCCCGACAACCTTCTCATCGGCTTTCTCCTCATCACTATCCTCCAAGAATGTCTTGAACAAGCCCTCAATCTCTATCACCGAAGCAGACATCTCCACTGCAACAAGTAACCAAGTTAGTCGTGAAACCGGCATAACGAAATAGGCAGGAGAAAGCGCAAACCGACATGAGCAAGTAATAACAATGCAAAAACATAAGGCAAAGCAACTCACAAACATAATTTCTGGCGACCTCCCGATCACCCATAAGGAGGTGGGGATTCACATGGTTCTTCCCAAAAACGGCCCACAACACGTCGACAATTCGCCTATCCACGACAGACATTCCCTTATAAGTCACCTTGATGAAGGTGTTGGACCCCGCCCCAAAACTCCAGTACGTCGGGATGGGGCGCTCCCCCTCTAACGACAACCAAAAGGGATGACGACCTTGACCGGACGCACCTTAAAATATTTATCCTTAAACCCATGATAGGAGTCCTCGAACAAGCCAAAGATCATTCGACCTTGGGTGGATCGGAAGGACATGAATCCTTTTCTCGCCTTCCCTTCCTTGGAAGGATTTGTAAGGTTGAAGAAAAAGAGGAAAACATAAACGGATACCGGCAGCTCCAGATATTCGCCGGATGCAGCTGCGACGGCGCCACGGATATCCGGTTAAGGAGCGCCATCTGGAAAGCAGAAAACGGGATGCAAACCCCCACTTGGGTGAACATGGCCTTATAAAACCAGATCCAATCAGCAACCCGGGGGGAGTGGAAGTTAATCTCATATAGCCGCTCGGCAGGGGCAGGAACAAAAACGTCATAGTTAGCTTCCTCGTCAGTGCCCCCGCACAAGTACTCGGCTTGACGGAATTCGTTAAGCTCCTCCTCGCCCATCTGGTTTGGGGAGTCCTTTAAGTCGGAAACAACCCAGGCATAGGGGTCGTAAGCCGCGGCGGAGGTGGAAGCTCGAGAAACAATGCGAGGCATACCCACAGTGGGGCACCACTCCGTTAGTCTATGAGGTCGGGAGTCCGAAAAAAGTCCAGAAACTACATTTGTTCTACTCAACAGCTAAAATCAAACATGGCCAAAAGCAGAATCCAAACAAAGCCTACCCTGGAATGGTAATCCCCCCCCCCTAACGCGCCTATTTGACACTACAAGGCCACCAACAAAGGCCATCCATCACATAAAACCAAGCAAACAGCGTGCATGCAGAAAAATAATGAAATAAACATGAAGCAAAGAACGAAAAGAGTGCTTACCTGAACTGATTGCGAAGATTCGTAGGAGGAGGTAGAAGAGTGAATGCACAAAGTGCAGAAGTGATACTCTGGGAACTTAGAAGAAGAAGGTGATGGAGATTGTTGAAGTAGGGATATGAGAGAAAAACAAATGCAAACTGTTTAAAACTGTCACTCAAGAAGCGCGAAAAGTCTAGAGGCAAAATGGTCTTTGCGCGTGGAATTTCTAAACAATTATGAGCATTTAATTCCCCGCGCGAAGAACGAGGCGACAAACGATCACTCCAGCAGCGAACAGACACGCGCGCAGGAGGCATGTCCCCCACGGACGGCCGACCTGGCGACAATGCACGAAAGAAAGGATGACGCGCCACCAACGACCCTCACGGTCATTGCTGACGCGTCGGGGGCACTGTTACGGCCTGGCCCAAGTGGAATATGAGACAACCCGACCTGCTAACCACCCGACCCCGGACGGTCGGGTGCACGGCGCCCAGACGCCGACCCGGACACGCGTCCCTGACAGCTTTGCCACAGCTGTGCAAGGAGAGCATCGAGAAAAGTGGGCCTGTCCGTACGGGACCCACCTCTGACACGGTATATATGGGGAAGGTCTCGCCCTTCCCCCGAGGTACGTCAGATACCACTCATCCCCTTTTTATCTGCACACTTTGCTGACTAGAGCGTTGGAGTGTCTTTGCAGGTGACACCCCCTTCAAACGGAGTGCTCGGAACGTCGCCTACTCTTACCCAGTGACTCACGACTAGGCGAGACCCGCTCATCAACCAGGATACTGATACGAACCGTTCGATACCCGAGCCACCGAACAAATAGTTATATAAAAAAAATAATTATTTATCTTGCTTTTTGTACTACTGAGTCACGAATTTCTTGATTACTACACAAATATCCTTTGGGGGTAATTGTAAAAAAGAAAATGTTAAGAACTAACATTTTTCTAAAAAAAAAAATAAAGAATTGATAAATACTAATCTAAATATCAGATAAATATAAAT
>NC_029790.2:3180033-3191832 GCF_000816755.2 Arachis ipaensis | reverse complement strand
TTACTTAATAAAAATTTTTTTAAGTGATTGTCTACAATTTATTGTCTAATCTATCCAAAAAAAATTAATATTTAATTTAAAAAATATAAAATAAAAAATTTAAAATATTTGATAAACACACACACAAAAAAAAAAATCAAATTAAATGTTGAATAAAGAGTAGGACGTAGCAGATAGCGGTATTTAGCAACCGTCGCAGTTGACCGGCATCATAGTGTGGCATTTTCTTCCAAGTCATAGTTTGAACTTTGAATCACATACACAGCTAAAAATCATATCCAATATTTTAGTATAAACTTATTTTATAGATACATTTATTTATTTAATGGGATCTAATAATTCATAATATCCCAATAAATTATATTTCAAATGACATAATTTTTCATATACTCATTTAAGAAGTGTAGATTTGAGTCTCTCTATTTTTAGTTAAAAAAAATTCTTAATATGGACAAAGATATCTCGACACATTTTAGAGGAACTCTGAATGTTATCCTTACCTATATCGTCCGTGATATCATCAATACTTTATATCTGGAAATTTTTTACTGAAAAAGGAAAGAAGCAAGAAAATTGCGAACAAAGAATAATCTTTTCTTTGTAATACTGTATATACTATTTATGGGCCAGTTTTAGGAAGCGCCCCTTCTAGAGGGGCATCTCAGACGCCGCTTGCTTTTTGATGTCGTGGCATTGTTGCAAATTAACACGTGGCGGTGTTGGGACAGGCTTGCAGAAAGAGAAAAAAATGGAGAAACCTGCAATTGTAGAGATCCTATTTTCTGTTAATTATATATGTGGCTGGAGTGTTTGTGGTAAAAATATGATATAGGGTTAGTATATGAGCAGCATGTAAATATTTTTTTGCAGGTAATATTATTTTATTCTGTCTAAAAAGATGGCCTGTTTTAACTGGGCTTTGCAATTTATGGTTTCTGGGCTTTGCAGTTTATGGTTTTTGGAGTAAAATGAATGGTTGAGAGATTTTAGAATTGGCCTTTTAATTACCGGAACAAAAAAGAATTAGGTAGATTTAAGATTTGGGCTTTTAAGTACCGAAAAGAAAAAAAGAATTAGACTTTCTAGTACATGGCTGGGAAAAAAATTTTTGCTTGTGATGTAGAATAAAATGTTTGTAGATTTGAATTGATTGTTTATGCTTGTAACCCAAAAAAGAATTGTATGTGGTTCATTAAACACTAAATGAAACCAGGCTTCTACACCACCGCTGCAAAGATGGCCGGCGTCTGTGGCGTTGAGGAATCCGAGTCGTCAGCGTGTCGTTGGTTCCACTTTGTCGTTCGACAAACGCACGTTATCAGAATGGCCGTCGACGCTCACTTCCTCGGCAAAGCAAGATGTCGTCTGATGCCGTTATGCTTGGTGAAGCCATCGCCGCGTAACTGGCATCTGGGCATCTGCTCGAACCCGGCGTGCCTACTGCGCGTCGGCGACGCTCGTGTTGCGTCCTTCTACGGTGGCAGGAGTCGTCTGGCATCGTTCCTCCGTCGAAGGGTCCTCTGCTCCAGTTTCTGCACATTCGACCCTGCTTTGATCCAGATCCGCCGTGCTCGTCTATCCTCTACTCCAGGCCAACTCCTCTCTAGTTCTATCTGGTTCAGCCCTCTGTTGTGTTCCGTCACCTCTGTGCACTGGAAGGTACTGTTACTATTCAATATTATTTTAATTGGTTTATGATTGTTATGTTGTTATTAATGCGAGATTTATGCTCGGTTGTGAAATTTTTTTAAGCTGTGATTAAGTATTTGTTTGGAAACTTTCACTTTTCCGTCTATGGTAGTTACCACTATGTGTATAGAAACTTAGCCTTTCATTGTTTGAGCAAGCAGATATCAAGTTATTATTGACAGCAATGGTGATTTTGGGGTATTTGTCACTTTGTTACAGTGTTTTAGTTGTTGCTAATAGTGTTGTGGTGGTGGTGTTGTGTGTTAATTGTTATTGTGAATCTGATTTTGAGTTCATGTTGAGGTTGTTTTTATTGTAATTGTTATAACTTGTTAATTATTTGTGTCTTATAATTTGATATCATTTGTTAATTTGTTAAGTTGTTGTGTTATTAATATATAATTGTTTTTGTCTTTGTTCCGTTTGTGACTCCCCTATATAATCTGTTTGATTGATAATTTATATATGTATATATATATATTTTATAAATAATATCAATGAAAAAGCACTTATTGTAACTTTGTTATCTCATTCTTGAAGTTGCCGGTTGATGAATTCATAATATTTTAGTTGATGAAATTCTATTTAATTTCAAGGTTCACGATAAATTATAAATATGTTTGATTACATTTATTTAAACTTTATCTATTTATTTATTATAAAATGGTTTTGTTTGGTTCAAAACCTTGGATGTTGTTGTTTTAAATAATAAGTAAGTTATTGGGCTGGGCTGTGAAACCCAATCCAAAAAAATGTTATTATAAAATAGGTGGCCTCTAACCAATACATACATTACAGGAGAAAAGAAACAGTATAGTAGGTCAAGCATGGAAGACCCAATGCAGAGATATCTTTTCTTTGCCGTGACAAAGGGCACTCGCACGGGTGTTTTCACGAGCTGGGAAGACGCTAGGGAGCAACTTCGTGATTTCAATTTTCCAGAAGTCCATGGCTTTAACAGTTACCAACAAGCTGTGTTGGCCTTCAATGCAAGATTGCGGTGCATTATGGCTGAGAAATGTGCAACTCTTGAAATGATGGGTGGTTCGGTCGATGCTGTGTGTGGTCAAAAAGGAGGCTCAGAGTGTGGAAGTTTCTCTGGCCGTCCAAGTGTTTCTTGTAAGTGTGTTTCTTTTTGGTGTTACATTTTTTGAATTTATTGGAATTTTAGTGTGAAGATGTTGCTGTTGTTCAAACAGGGCTGCCCGTCATCCCACAAGAGGAGCTGAATGCTGAATTTGCTATAGTGAATAGCATGGAGGATTGGTTGGTGAAGCTTTGCTATGATTCTGAAATTCCTACTCCTTGTTTCTTCAAGCAGGAGAGATATCTGAGAGACCAAGGCCCATTCTATGGCTTTACCGTGGTGGTTCCCGGTGAACCATATGAGGTTGAATTAAATGCCAAGGGACGATTTTCTATGGTGGAAAAGGCTGCCCGCGAAGATGCAGCAATGGAGATGCTTGGTCAAGTGCTTGATATCACCGGTAAGGAGATTAAAGACTACAGTTACTCAAAAGTTAAGCTTCTTCGTGATAGTAACAATGCACTTCGGGCTAAGGTCGGGCAGTTGGAGGATGCTTACGAGAAGCTTAAGGCTAGTTATGAAGCTGCAGTGAACGCTCGCATTGAAGGTCAATCTCCGTAACTTGTGTTTGGTTGAATATATTATGGTGTAGTTAAGGACGAGGGTGGTGGCTTAGTATGGCTTAGTAAATTTAGTTGTGTTATGTATGGCATTGTAGACTAGCTAATTCTGTTGTAAGTTTGTGTTGGTGTTGAATTAATTATTGAAATTAGAGTTATATTATAGTAGTATTTGTGCTAATATTCTACTATGAACCTGGCGATAGTGAGTACATTTTTTGTGTAGTAATGAGTACTTTAAAATTTGTCTTATGTTCTTGACAAAGGGTTAAAGTATGCTTCATTGAAAAGGCTGTTTTGAGGATATGAGTGAATCAGACTTTGGAAGCATGTTTATATTTGTATTGGGAGGCAACCTCATTGAATGCATTTGGCATTTTCTGTGAAATATAAAGGGATTCTGTTTTGTGTCATTGTCTCAGGGATTTTATTATAACTTGAATTATGTTAGAGTACTTTTGTCATTGCGGTGACACAAGCAAATTTGGCATGACATATGATGTTTTCAGGTCAATAACTTTATGTGGTACTTGAATTAAGATTCAAGATTTCAATAATATTTACACAGGCTTAAATTCTAATAAAGGCTAATACACAATACTTTTTAGGATGTAGACTTAAACCTCACAATTAACTATAACAAGTTGGAATAATAAAATTCTAAATGGATTTTCTACTTGTAAATTTACCAGGATGGCCAGGTAAAGCACCAATAAAGTAATGGTTAATAAGAAAATGACAGCTGCGTTAACAGATCTACGTGGAAGCTTAGTTCCCCATGATAGTAGAGGACTTTTAGGCAGCAAATCTTGTTCTGTTGGCAGTGGTGGATCGGAGACAGGGTCGTAGCCATCAACAATTGCTGCATGAGGAACCTTGAACTTAGTGTGGTCTTTAGCAGCACCTTCTATTAGACTGCCTTGGAGGTGGTCTTCAACTTCCCATTCAGTTTGAGCTCCCATGGTTTGGGAGATGTACTCAGCCCATGCTATTCTTGCATCATCAATTTTTCTGAAGGATTGGTATGAGTTACTACTAAACCCATCAACTTGTGCATGGCATGCCGGCCAAGTTGTATAAATTCCTGGGTTTTTCCCACGAAAAATCACATAGACTTTCTTGTTTTGTCTGACCATGATGGGTGAAGATATGATGCAAATTGTTTGTGGAATTGTCTTCCTTGGTGAACTTTCCGTTCTTATAAAGGATAATGAAGGGTGTAGTTAGGTTGAATAGTTAATGAGACCATTTAATTCTTTCATGGTATGACAAATATTTAAATAAATATCTTAAGGCTCCTCATAAAGCTGCTATGAATTAAGTAAAAGTTTGTCTGTTTGATACAGTCCATGGACAGAGGTTACACAGGGAGGTCTGCTCTGGCTTTTTTTGTCTGTATATGGAGACAAAAGATGTTAACAACAAAGTATACTTTGGCGGGAAAATATATGGTGGAAAAATCATGTTATATATACTATAACATAAACCTCTGGTATTGCAACCTTCATTATTTCATAATATTGTGATAGTTACACATGCAAACGTTGAAGAGTTGCATGGCCGCTCCTAATAGGTGTAATTTTTTTTCATGTATAATAAGTTGAGTAGTATTGCTTCATGTAGATAAACTAGGGTGACATCGTTCTTGTATGATGTTGTGGTTGTCTCTTTTGTAGGTCTCCTGAGTATTCACTTCATGGAAAGGTATCTTCGAAGAGTGATGGAGATGGCAGCAGCCTTCTGTTGTCGTCACAGCTAAATGAAGACATGTCCGAATACATTCTTGACAGTCCTCTCCCGAATGTTCCAAGGAATCCAACAGAGTGGGGTGTTAATGCTAGTGACATCGCTAACTTGACTGCTCCCGACTCCGACAAGGATGAACGAGGCGGTCAATTAACAGCTCCCATGAGAAAGAATAGAAGGCTATTTGATACACCAAGGGGAACTGCATCAGCCCCTGCCAAGCGTTCCAGAGGAGCTTCTTGTTCTAAAGTCATTCGAGTAAGTTTTGTTCATGTCGTCGTTGTGGCTGCATTTAAGTTAAGTTTCACAGTTGTTGATTGTGGGACCTTGTGGCAGAAGAGTACGAAGATGACTTTCAAGCCTCATCATGATATGGACCTTAATCGGGCTGATACTGTGCTATTCAAGTTTTTGTTTTCTGATGGGCACCCTTTAGAGTAAGTTATGTGTAGCTAACCTAGTTGAATTTTATTATATCATCTGTTAACCCCTTCATTTTATTAAAAGAAGCCACCACTAATCGGAGGCTCATTTCATGCAGAGAGACCCTAGTTAGGATGCGCGAATATCGCCTGACCAGGCGTCAAATTCAATCTCTCGTGCCCGGCCGTGAGATTGATGCCAGGGTTGTTGAAATGGTTGCGATGCGGAATGCATGCTCGATACAACACCTGAGACATGCACACTACTGGAATCTTCCTCCCAAATTTGCTGTGAGTGATGTTAGAGATATGTGTTGAAACACAACGCTAACTGGACTATTATCCATGGAGTTCTGATAATGTGTTGTGTTTTGAATAAGGATGATGTGATCCGAGGTGTATCAACAGAGGAGCTCGTTGAAAGATATGTCCCATTCTGGGTCAAACCAAGCAGATATCTTGATCATGTGAGTAACAGCTTATTTTCAACCTAGGATGCTCTGAATTTGGAAGCTCATATTTATCATGGATTCGATATATTATATGATGTCAAGTGAATATTAGTAGCTAGTCTTCATGTAGAGTGTGAAATAATTATTTTGAAACTAGCATTGCTTTGTGAATAATAAAAACAATAATTATTTCCTGAATAATTTTTTCCTGTGTTAGATATTCGTTCCCGTAGAAGACATCTTCATGCACTGGTGGTGTATGGTCATTGACTTCCCTAACCAATGTGCTTACTTATTGGACTCGTGGCCAGAGCCAAACATGGTCACTGATAGGGAGAAACTTATGCGGACAATGGTAAGGGATGAATAGTTTGTTTGTGTGTCTTCTACATAGAACAAAGAGTTTGTGGTTAAGAGTAGTCGTTGGTTTTTAATTTCCAGTTAGGGAGGCTTCATGAGGTGATGACTTCTCCAGCTTATGGACCTGCTGCAGTTTACACTCCTAGCAAGCTTCCTGACTGGCCAATCCGTAGAGGTCAAGGAATCCCCAACTGCAATACAAGGTTATTCTTCATAGTAATTATAATTTCATTAGTTCCCATTAATGGAATATCTTTTGATACGATGATAGTTCTGTTGACCATTACAGTAACAACTCTGCTTCTTGGGTGATATCATGGCTACACCCTGAAGGAAATTTCAACCCATTACAAATAAGTGGAGTGGTAACATAACTTACCTGACCATCAACGCATATGTGTTTTATGTTATAGTTTCTTATATATATATATATATGCAAAGTAGCAGACAAAGTTGCCTAAGCTATACTTTTTGATAACGTCTCCAGCTTGATGATTATATTCTGCGTGGGAATACTGCTGTTTTGCTTGCTGGAGGAACATTCAATGCAATTGGAAATTTGGTGAGGATTTGGGCTGCAGATTGGCACGGCGGTGTATAGGAATGAACATACATTGGTATCGTTACCAAGTCTTTTACGGTCGTGGTTTCAGATGGACTAAATTTATAGTTCACTCCATGGGATGTGATAAGTCCATGGCCTAAATAAGCTCCTTTGGGTATGAAACATGACCCAAAGTTGGCAGCAGTGTTTAGAATTTGTTAACTACTTCGTATTATTTTGTGTGGTTTGTAACCGTAATATTTTATGCAATGATGATGGCTGTATTAGTATTAAATTTATCCGGGAACTTGGTTATAATTATTAATTATCTTATAGTATTTCCTTTGGTTAATATTTTAGTAATTTTTATATGCTATATTTTTAGTACTCTTATATAATATGTTTTTTATACTCTTATATGCTATATTTTTTATACTCGGAATAACCTTTTTTAGTATGCTATTTTTTTCCTAATATTATTACTTAGGAAAATTATTTCTTTAATCAGTTTCACCTACTTACATCAATTATTTATATAATAACAACATAGCAATAATAAACATGGCATAAAATTAATTACTTTTATTTTACTGGATGTAGTCTTCATAATGAAATTATAAATTATTTGTAATATTATTATTCATGATTAATTTTTTGTTTAATTAGTTCCGCCTAATTGGATCAATAATTCATGTTATAAAAAGATAACAACATAAAATATAGTATAAAATTTGGTACTCCTCTTTATTGAATTTAGTTTTTATAACAGAATCCATAATTTATATTACAAGTAATAATTCTAATGATAGAGTACATAATCATTCAGTAACACAAAAAAAAGAGAAAAGATTCTACAAATCAAACAATAAAACCATAAAAAGTTCCATAATAATTAAACTTATCCTCATGACGGTTAATAAAAATTAAACTTATCCTCATGACCGTTTATAAAAATTAACAAATTTACTAATTATGTATATCATTCTTATTTGTTTTTACTCATTTAAAAAATTAAACTTATCCTTATGACTGTTAATAAAATAAATTAGTAAATTAATAAGTTTAACTTAAAAAAATAAAAAATTAAGTAACATTATCTCAAATCTAATAATAATTAATCACCAAAAAAATCCAATAATAAATAAAATTTATCGCTAATAAAAAGTTGTGGTTATTGCAGAAAAACAAATTTAAACTAAATTTTACTAGAGTTTTATTAACTAAAAACTAATAAAAATTTTGCATACTTTCATAAGTAACAATTTGGTATACGTCAAAAAAGATTCTTAGTTGGCACAGTCCTAAGTAACCTCTGCCTAAAGAGACAAAATTGTGCCTGCATCTTGGATTTGTGCTTTTGTGTCTTTTGCCGGTATAAAATTTTGGATGGATTAAGGCGTATAATCTAATGTTTTTTCTTCTTAAATTATAGAAAGATTAAGAAACTGAAGGCTAATTACCATTCGTTAGCAGTCGGTGTAAGTTCCAAACACAATAAATCTTATCATGATTTGGGTTGCCCCCTCGATAGATGATATTAACCTCTGATCAGCTACTTTGACTGGATGGATTTTGACATTTGCAAAGTACTGCAGACAGATTAGATGGTTTCGGTAACTTGTTTTCTGCCTCTTTATCCTGAATTGATGACTCGCTTACCTGGGAATGGCAATGCTGCTCCTCTGGCCTATACGAGGTTTAAAATAGGCATCATAAAGAAAATTTGACAACACAAAAATGTCAAACCACTAGAAAACAGAGCACATATCAAAATTAAAATATTTTTCCTTTATAAAGAGAATGTGAAGCAAGCATATTATACCTACCTTACTTGTCTTCCATGGAGGTCCACTCACTCATATCCAGAAACGACGATGCTTCCGTAACAAACAGAGACATTGAAATGCCTGAAATTCCCCAAGGAACCACATGCACACAGCCGTCGGATAGTGTAAGCACAATTTTTTTGCAAACATGTCATGTCTTGGTCATTATACAAATAAATGATGCTGAGAACTGTCTCATGTTTCCTCATTATTTCAGGCTAAAGCTACGTGCAACTCAGAGCTCATCACTGCTGTTAAGGACCTTGCTACCGCGGTGGATATGTTAGCCATGAAAGTTCATTTGTTTGAAACCCATCATGCCAAGATTGAGGTGGGCATGGAGCTTTTGTGTACTACGTTGCTCCGTGTTGAAGAGATTACTAACAAGATTGCAAGTGCCAAGATTGTGGAGAAGGTTACTATACCCCTTGCAATATCTGACGAGGAGAGCCGGCTCCAGTTGGTGGATCGCGCGGAGGATGCAGTTCCAAAAGATCTAGGTACTCCAAAAGTGTATCACGCAGACCAGCGTCGAAGGTAAGGTCGCGATATTTGGTCACTGCTCATAACTTTGGTGTTCAAAAGGAGACTATCAAATAAGGAAGCTAAATAGATTTTTAGCACTTCACTGTTGTGTCTCCATTGCATGGATTAAGAGTTTGGCAAGACATAAATTAATAATTGATTAAATACAAACGAATGTGTTATGTATAGAATAAAAGATTTCATTTCTCAGCAACTTAAATATGGTCGGTTTTACCTATTCATTATAGTGATATTTTAATATCTTGAAATTTTTATATTTTTTATGTTAAAAAATTTAGATTTTTTGGTATACAAAATTATTACTTATTAATTTTGAGGATTACAAATTTTTTTTACATCTATTTGAAATTATGTTGTTAAAATTGTGATAGTGAATGCAATGGGTCGTACTGACATGAACTCTCCCTGGCCGAAACAACCCTTGAAAAAAAGAATATCGCATATGTTCAAATCAGGAAAAAAATGTACTTTCTGTATATTGGCATAGAATCTTCTTCACTAAGATAACCTTTAATGTGCCTAGGGCATCGGCGACAGAGCCACACGGAAGACTCTGGCTTCATCGGTCGTTAGTCACGAATTGGGCACAAATTTCACAACCATGAATGGGCTACACCTCAGCTCCAGTTCTCTTTCTCCAGCCCTCAGTGGGGTTAATTCTAATGGGAAGAAGGGAGTCACAGAGATGCCTCCACCCCTCCTAATCGGACGACCAACGATGATGTTCCATCAGCCAAGGTTTAGCCCTCGTGGAGACTTGGAAAAAAATGGATCAATTAGGGGCCACGGAAAGAGTCCTTTGTCGACGCCCTCTAGTCTCGTACAAAGGGCTGTGCCTGAAAGAAATTTTTCTGGTGACACTGGTGGGCCGAACGACGGTTGTGGTGACAGGGTGAAGGTTTTTGGTAGCGTCATGGAGAAATCTCCTTTGACACACGTGAGCCCTGGCCATATGAAACTGCCGCCTGAAAATTCTTTGACGGAACCCCAAAGATGGGCCGCAAGCTATGCATTTGATACCCAGAAAAATCTAATGTAGGCTCTTTTTTACTTAAATTTAACCTTATATTGTACAACTTTAAAAATTGTATTTGAAGGAGATGGACTCCTAAAACCCTGTTTCATGCAGGGAGGAGTTAGTGAAATTTGGAGATTTCATACTCACCAGGGAGGAGTTGTTGAGCCTAACACCAGGAGCAATCCCAGTGGATAACATCTTCCACATGTTTGCAATGATGCTGACTAAGTACAACAATTGCATGGAAGGGCCAACCTTTTGGTGTCTACCACCTTCATTTTCGGTATTCACATTACCATTTAACTCAACCAAGAAGTTCTTATTGCATAGACGCTGACCCAAATGTCTCTTATGCAGAAAGATATTCGTCAAGGAAAATCGGTGAAGCAACTAGTTGCCGACTATTCAAAAACATGGATGAAGCCATCTGTCACCCTTAACTATGTAAATACTTTACTTTTTGCTTTACTGGTTTTTCTTCGTGCATATGTCATAATATTATGCATTTAGTTCATGCCCACCCCTTGTTACCAACAGGTGTACCTCCCAATAAAGGAGGAATCCGGACTCTGGTACCTCATGGTCATTGCATTTAGGGAGGGCATGCTGTACTACTTGGATGCATCAATGGGAGAGGTTGAGGCTATGAAGCGAAAATCGTTCATTAGAAAGTTGGTAAGACCTTCATGATCAAGTACGCCCAATAACTGACCATTTAAAAATCTAATAAATTGCTTCAAACAATCAGGGAGACGATGTGGCCGCAATCATTGCGGAGTCCACATATGAGGACTTCTCCACCAAGGCAGGATGTATTACATGTTCTGGAATTGCTGCCGCCAATGGCCTTCCTATTGCTCAGACACGGTATATGCCTTGCCTATAAACATTTACTTTAACCCTTGAGAATTGTGGTGTTTTTTTTGATGACTTAATGCTGGTATATATCGCTGCAGGGAGACCTCGGCTATTTGGGTCCTCAACTGGATGGCCATGGGTGGCGCCTTCCAACGCAATCTGATGCCTCAGGTATGTTGCTATAACATTTTGTATCATCATTATTTGTATTACTGAAACCTCCCTGTCCTACAAAATGCAGATGGAGGAAAATGCTGTCAGATTGCACACTGCTGTTGCTTTGTTAATGGCTCCATTCAACGAGCGAACACAATGGATAACCAACCATACTTCTACATCTTAGCTCAGAGCTAGGATTTTTAGTTTTTTTTTTTGCAAACCATCTATTGAAACCTCAATTCTACTAGTATTAGCTCAGTTTGTCATGCTTTGTTATGTATCTATTGAAACCTCAATGCTACTAGTATCAGCTCAGTTTGTCATGCTTTGTTATGTTGTTATCTTGTATTAGGAGTATAGATGCACTCTAAAAATGTTATGGATTGTTGTGTTTTGTGTCTATGCTAATTCTGTGTTTGGATCATACATTTCAAAATCACTTCCAAGTAAAAATTAACATAAATTGAACTCATTATTTTTTATTATTTTGTTAGTGTAATTTAAAGATATAAATTAATTTTATAAAGCAATT
>NC_029790.2:3167573-3179920 GCF_000816755.2 Arachis ipaensis | reverse complement strand
AGTACTCTTTTTAATACTATTCTAAAATATAATCTGATTTTATTATTACTTAAAATTAGTTTTTTATTATTTACGTTGGTCTTTTTAATTGGATTAATAATTTATATTACAACAAAATTATAATAATAAACTAATATACAAGAAGTACAGTTAAAAATTTTACTATAGCCAAAGAGAAACTACATTTTTTTTAAACAAAAAAAAATTTATGTGAGACAAGAAAATGTGATATGAAAACTACCATCAATTATAAACCGTGAAAGCTACATACACAATCCCTTCACTTACATATATGATTTGGCAACCTGCTGATTTGTGCATTGTGCACATCACAATTAAGTAATTAATCTAGCCAACAAAAATAAAACAGCACAGGCACACCATTAGACTTAATTCATTAATTTGTTAGAAAGGTAAAACATAACTCAAACACACTTGCTTAGACTTAAATCATTAATCTGTTATAAAGGTAAAACACAACTCAAACACACTTGCTTCCACAAGTCATGCAAAACGATCATGGCTCCGACAAAGATACATCCAAGTAATGGTCTTCCTCGCAAGATTCGTCTTCATGGTTCTCGCTAGCATCGTGACCGCTCCAAAGGTGGCACTAACCAAAGGCAGCATGAACAACAAATCAAATACTATTCATGACATAATAGAAAAAACTAACTACTTAAAAGGAAAACGTAACGCATACTACTCAACTAACCTCTTCCCATGAATCTTCATAGTCACCATAATCAGCCTCTTCATAAACAGCCCTCCGTTGGGTACCACTATCAACAGCAGTGTGTCCTTGCCCGTGTGTATGCCTTTGTGAACAAGATAATCGGTTATGGCCAACCGCGCGGCAAATTCCACATCTCTTTATACCCTTGCTAGATGGCTGCCTACCCACACCAAATTTACGGCGCTTGTGGTGACGTAGAACCTGTGGATCCCTTACACAATCCTCAAGAGTAGATGACACCAGAGGATCAGTTCCTTCCCCAATTGGAGAAACTCTCTTGCTTTTCAAGTGCAAAATTTCATTTCTCAATTTACCAGTGACGTCCACAAAATCATCCACTTGTGCAGAAGCAAGCACACACAACTCCCTGCATAGGTCATTCAACATCCAATTGCGGCAGGTAACCATTGAATCCCAGCAAAACGGTCCCTTTTCCATGAAAGCCCTTACCCTCGAACGGGCATCTTTTGACCACCTCTCCAATATTACACTCGCAGGCATTTCAGTGATATCAAGGTGATGAAATACTGCTATAATGTGGTCACAAGGAATCCCAAGGGTCTCCATCCTCATGCACGAACACTTGAAGAATGACCCATTTCGATAATGTGAAACGCGCCACTCTCGGGCAGAATCTCCAGACCGGAATAGGGAGTAGATATCTGAACATGCTGTGAATGTACACGACCTTACCTTTAACGTGCAAGCCCGTGAAAGCATTGGTCGGAAAATAAGAAATATCTCTCTTGTCAGTACACTTGCCGCAGACCTTTCAAGCGATCGTAGAGGGCTTTGTAGTACCATATCCCCAACAGTGGATTGTAAGTCAGAGAATGCTTCCCGGGACCTCATTTGACTAATACATCGAAAGAATTGCTCAACAAAGTCTTTTAAGTTGTGCCGGGAATGCACAAACTTGCCGAGCATAGAGTGAAGCCCCTCACATCTTGACGTGGTTCGGAAGCCCCCAAAGAAATTACCACGGATGTGTGCAGTTGCCCACATATGTCTTCTAGCATATAGATCACACACCCAGGGATTATCTTGTAGGCCTAGCTCAGAAACCACATTATTCCAGTGCTGTTCGAACTCTGCCACTTCATAGTCAAATAACATGCATTTCTTGAATTCAGATGTAAACACAGGATTGCTTATGTTTGAGGTTGCATTTCGGAGTAAGTGCCATGCACACAGACGATGATACGAATTTGGAAAAACTGATTCAATTGCTTTCTTCATGGCTCCATGACCATCAGTGATGACACATTCGGGTGCCTTGCCCTTCATGCCTTCCAAAAATTGCTGCAATAGCCACTTATATGTTTCCTCTGTCTCATTCGCAACAAGGGCAGCGGCAAACACGATTGTTTGATTGTGATGATTAACCCCTGAGAAAACCACTAGCGGACACATGTACTTATTCTTGCGATATGTCGCATCAAATGCTAATACATCCCCAAATATTTCATAATCTAGTTGACTGCAGTTATCACACCAAAATAAATGCACCAAACGACCATCTTTGTCCGCTAGGTGTCTAACAAACATTCCTGGATTTTCTACTTCCATACGTTGCAACAACTTCAGGCACGCACTTGCATCCCCACCAATAATCCTCCGTTGCTTGTCAATTCTGTTGTACATGTCTCTCTTCAAAAACGGAACATTTTCACACCCACCTGCTGTCTGCACAAACGATGCATAAATCTGTGGGGTCTTGATGCCGACTTTTAACATCATATTCATTTGATCAATTGCTGCCGAGTTCATCCTTCTATGTCCTGGAAGCATGAAAGTAAGTGTGTCCTCAAGCATCTTGTGATTATGAACTTCCTGGAAGTATGTTACAATCCATCTGCCCGTATCCTTGTCGATATGGACGCGCATTTCTGCCTCACAGCCACACCTAGTCTCTGGCTTCGGCTCCCGTTTCCAATCAGCAACTTCGACTCCATCACAAATTCTTGCCTTCCGAAAGCCCTGCCTGAAGCATACAAAAGATTGTTGTATCAACTCATTATTTAGATTACGCCGAGACCTATACCTTCGAGCGGCAAACCCATTCATTTTTGCATATAAGTTGTAGAATAAAAATGCGACTTCCCGATCTGGAAAATGGAGACTTTTAATCTCTTCCACTGTGATTTCCTTCAAATTCATACAACCTAGATCAGCAATTTCATTAATTGCTCTTTCTTCCCAGTTGTCATAGAACCCATCCCCAAATTCATCATGTATCTCTGACTCTTCTTCAAAACCTTCGTCCCCTTCGAATCCCTCACTCCCTTCCTCGCCTACATTGCTCCCTTCACCATCAACATGGAGAACTTCAACTGGATCAGGGGCACGGACCAATTCCTCTGAATAGTACTCCGACTCTTCCACTTCCGACCTCTATAGCCAAATAAACTCAACTTCACCAAAAATTTCCTTTCTTTCATAACAGTGACATTTAAAATAACATAACAAACCAACAAAAATATAAAAAAAACTCACCATGGAAAATCGGCCGACTCAAAAATTGTTCGAATGGCTACTTGTAAACGGCGGCAACAAACTTTAACATAATCTATGCCAACTTATAATTTGTGATAAGTATAATCCAATTCAAAATATCTGACATATTTTGAAAAGAAACAAGTTAGAAAAGGCAAAAAGAAATTTCCAAACGATTATATCTGTGATAAGTATAATTAGGAATGCATTCTCAGTATCTGAAATATTATTTATGATTTTATAACCAATAAATTTGATCAAAACTACCTGCACAACAGAAGCATAGAAACAACACAAAGGATAATAAAACATTCAATTGGCCTATTCAAGATAATTGCATATATACCAGGCTACTGTGCGAATGGAGCTACCTTAAACATATGAATATTCTAAATTGCAAGAACTGAAACATCAATCTATTAATTAAAACAACAATCAACTAAAACAATAACTGAACAATTAATCCAACAAAGAAGAAGAAGGATGACAAAAACAAATCACCTTAGCTTTCAAACTTTATGAAAATCAACAGACAACTCAGTCATTTACAACGCAGCTTACTTGAAAGGGATAAAAGTTATAAAAGGAGATGCATTCACCTTCCAAGATAGATAAATATTCAATGCATACGCTGCACATACTTTCACCACTTTCAATTTCCACAATCTTTCCATTATTTTGAAATTCTACTGAGACCCCGAAAAATAAATAAAAAAATTAACTAACTCATTGACTACTCAATTTTAAAGGGATCCTGTATCAACAGACTGGAAAAACGTACATGAGTTTCTCACGCTCAAAGAAACAAGCACAGACAAAAAATACATGATTTCCATGTGTAAGTGCAAGGAGAAAAATATTTACTGCTTTAAAGTTGGACTTTGATTTGCTGCCACTATGGTTCGAAACTGAAGACTTCTCCTTCACTTGTTTCTTGGCTGCACCAGTAACAACTTCAAATATTGTGGGCACTTCATTAATCATATTGAAAAGGCGTTTCCTGCATTACAAGGTAATTCATAACTTCATGGATGAATGAATGGCAAACATAAACAAAGTTGCAAGAATGCCATTAACCAAACAAGCAAGACCCAAATGTTATCTTACTTCCAAGTTCCAACCATCTCAAGTCCCAAAACATAGTTCCAAGTTAACTTAAGAAAAATATTATTATTTACACTTTACAGTGAGACATACCTATCAGCTTTATCAAACCCAAATCTGGCTCCAAAATAGAAGGCAATAGCAATACCTATCAGCTTTAAAACTCAATGAAGATGGTTGACTAGAGGCCTGAACGGTTGCTCGAACACGCGTCGGCACCAACGCTCAAACAAAGGAAAAGCTCGCAAGACACACGGTGACCGAAGGTGGAACAGACGCGTTTCGAGAATGCTGGATCAATGCGGATGTCCACCGATCAGACGCGACGGTTCTCGGGGCTAGACAAGTTGAACACCGGCAAGGAGGTGGAGGTTGCAACTACTCTCTACGGTGTTTGAAGCAACCTTCTTGCCTGCCAAACTTGATACAGGGCACAAAGGCTAGAACTGAGGGGAAGGGAAGTAAAGGGGCTTAGGGCCTTTTTTTTTAAGGGTTTAGGACTTTTTTTGTTTTATAATTGGCTTAGGGCTTTGTGATTTTTTTTTCTTTCTTTTTTCTCTTTTTACTGGGCCGGTAGAACCTAAAATCCACTAGTCAAGAATTCTAAATTTTAAAACTTGTTTTTGTAATAAGTCTTAGTCATGTGGTCACCTTTCAAATTAAAGTTAGCAACTGAGGTCAAATCAAAAAGTAATAAAAACCCATATAACCGTTTCTTTTTGCTATAACTTTGTGTCAGAATCACAGAGGCGCGTTAGACGCCTCATCTGAACGGGCACTTACTAAAATTTATAATTGCCGTGAATGATGTTATATCATAGACTTTTGCCTCCACTTGCGCCCTTGCTTTAGAGGTTGTCCATTTTTATCCATAAAATAACAATTATATTAGTTGTATATTAAAATTAGCTATTAAAATTAATTATTATGTATTTATATATAAACCCTCCCCCTCCCTGTCACACCAAAGACTATGGATATATTTAACCATTTTTTTATTATTATTATTTGGGATACGATACTCAAGTAAGTACTAAGAAGTAAACAAGCATGAATTCAGCAGTTGAATAATCAACATGAGAAAGACTAATTAAGCAGTTGGCTATGTGGTTCCAAGCAAGAGCCAAGACAATCTGCCCTGGCCCTATTTCGAAATAAAGCTTTCAACCAATTATGTAAATGTAATTTTTGAAAAATATTTTATTTTATAAGTTCTGAAAAGAAGAAAGATATTAAATCATTTTTTCACCTTAGCTCGTTACAAATAAAGAAGTTTCATTCACAAATTCAGTCTAACATAATACACAAAGTTAGTTATAATTTTAGTTTTTATTATTATCTTATTTTTATCTATCTTTATCTTATCTTTATTTATTTTTATCTTTCATAGGCTAATGCTCTCTATATATTTAGTTTTACCTGTATAGTCCTTAAACTCCAAACACTTTTGGTTTTCTGAATAATCAAACAGTTGAAGCAATACATTATTATTATTGTTAGTGATGGGTTCTCCGTTGAAGAAGATCATGCTATGCAGTTCGGAAAAGGAGATTTTTAGTGTGGAAGAACAAGTGATGGTGCAACATTCGGTGATCATAAACAACATGATCGAAGATGGGTTGTACAACCATGAAGAGAGCAAGATTCCATTGGATTGCGTTGACTCCAAGACTCTCAAGAAGGTCATCGATTATTGTACACACCAAACTCACCACCACAACGACAACCAAGAAGATCTTGAGGCTTGGGAAGCTCAATTTTTCAATGTTGATTCTAACGGCCTTTATGATTTGTTGATGGCAGCAAATTATCTTGAGATTAGAAATCTCATGGATCTGATATACGGAACTATAAAAAATATGATAAAGGGAAAGAAAATAGATGAGATACGCAGAATCTTCAACATCAAAGATCATGGCTTCACTCCTGAAGAGGAAGAACAAAATCGCAAGGAATACCCACATTTTTATTAGAACAAATCTTGTCTACTCTTTAATTTTATTTGTTTTAATTTTTTTCTATATGATGATCAACGCCTAGTATTTAATATGGGGATGTTAAAAAGTGTTTTGGCTCTTTTGATATCGTACAATTTTCTATTCAATTTTATATTTAGTTAAACCTCTTTTATTATCATCATTTTATTATTACTTAATTTAGTTTTATTTTTCTTTACAAAAAATAAAAAATAAAAACAAATAAATATAAGATAAGGATAATAATAAAGACTAAAATTATAACTGAATTCTGAATTTGTGGGTCGTAAGACTTCTTTATTATTGTCATAGGTTAAGGTAGAAGAGACTAGAGAGGTTTAATAAAAGACACATTTATAGTTAAATACTTAAATGTATACTAAGGGTTTTCAGAAATGCATACTAAGGTCTAAGGGTATTAAGATAGAAGAGAGGTTTAATAAAAGACACATTTATAGTTAAATGTATACTAAGGGTTTTCATAAATACATACTAAGCTCTAAGGGTACGTTTGATATAATTTGAAGATTACTGCTTTTAAAAGGATTAAATTGCATTTTACTTAATGTATTAAAAATATGATTAAGAAAACAATTTTTGTTTTGATTGGAAAGTAACAGATTACTTTTACACCTATAATTAAAGAAAAATATAAATGAAGAGTAAATACGATAAGCTTTTATTTATTTTGGTAAAGAAATTTGAGAAGTTGATATAAAAATAATGGTAATATATCAATATATCATCTCAAAAGGTTCATTTTGTAAGTTTGATATTTTTGACTTCCCAAAAATATTCAAAATCTGATTGTATGATATGTTGATAGCAAAAGAGACATGGTAATGGAAAAGTGGCAAGATTTTTGATGTTTTATTTATGTGTAAAGTTAGATATTGGTGGGGAGTTAACAACAAAACTGAAACTCACCCAAAATGTTTTACTACAGATTTACTAATACATGCTTGCGGAAAAGCTTTGGAAGAGAAGTTTTAGGTTCTGGATTCGATTTCGGTTTCATGTTTAAC
The DNA here is from genome assembly GCF_000816755.2 of Arachis ipaensis. Taxonomy (NCBI): domain Eukaryota; kingdom Viridiplantae; phylum Streptophyta; class Magnoliopsida; order Fabales; family Fabaceae; genus Arachis; species Arachis ipaensis. The sequence goes on along the minus strand of NC_029790.2, from coordinate 3,172,583 downwards.
TGGGAATGTGTTGGAGAGAAGTGGTTTAGCCATTGAAGCCTATAATAAATAACTCAGAGTCATAGTCTTCCAATTTTGACAACAAATACATTAGATCCAGTACTTTATAGATCTCCTCAGATTGAGTGTTTGATTCATCAGCAACCAAAAATTCCTTAAATTCACCCTCAATCTCTATCAAGCTATGACCAGCAATCTTCTTCACACCTTTGTCTCTCATCAAACTTCGCACCCTCCTCACATCGCCCCAGTTTCGATCATTGGCACAGATATTTGCCAGGAGAATATATGTTCCACTGTCTTCTGGATTCAACTTCATAAGGTTACCAGCTGACAATTTAGCAAGCTCGACATTCCCATGCATTCTACACGCATTTAAAAGCGCACCCCAAGCAGCTTCACAAGGTTGCATTGGCATACTCGTTATTAACTTGTAAGCTTCTTCAAGAAGCCCTGTTCGACCAAGTAGATCAATCATGCACGAATAGTGTTCCCTTTTGGGCTTTATCCCATACTTCGTTTCCATGGTGTCAAAATATTCTTGTCCTTCGGAAACTAACCCACCATGGCTGCAAGCTGTTAACAAGCTCACAAATGTAACATCATCTGGCCTAAATCCCATAGATACCATCTGATCAAATACAATGATAGCTTGCTTTGCTCGGCCATGAGCAGCATAGGATGCAATCATGGAATTCCAAGAAATCAGGCTTCTTACTGGCATTACTTTAAAGACTTCTGCTGCTGCATCAATGCTTCCACACTTGGCGTACATGTCTATAATTGCATTTCCCATAGTCACACTAAGGTGCACCCTTTTCTCATTGACAAAATGGTGATGAATCCAGTGTCCCAAATTCAAGCAACTCAGCTGGCCACAAGCAGAGAGCACACTGACTAAGGTATGCTCGCTGGGAATCATACCTGCTGCGATCATTTCCCGAAACAACTTTATTGATTCTTTGGGTTTGTTGTTCTGAGAATATCCTGCTATCATTGCATTCCATGAGACCACGTTTTTATGAGGAGTTTGATCAAAAAACCTCCTTGCAGATTCCAAGTCACCACATTTAGCATACCCATTAACCAAACTAGTCCACGAGAAAACATCCTTAGTCTCCATTTTATCAAAAAGCTCTCTAGCAGCCATCAAACTACCACATTTCACATACATGTCCAATAATGCATTGTTTAAACTCAAAGTATACCTTACATTCTTCCTTGCTATGTTGTCTTCATGGATACTCCTTCCCATGACAAGATCACCGTTCTGGGAACACGCCGAGAGCACCGCAATCAAGGTCACCTCATTGGGCTCAACACCACTACTCAACATCAAACCAAACAATTCCAAAGCCGAATCTGAAGACTTATTTCCCACATAGCCGTCAATCATTGTGGTCCAAGTAACAACATCCCTCTCAGAACTTTCATCAAACACCTGGCGCGCACTTTTCAGCCAACTACGTTCAGCATAAAAATGAACCAACCCATTTCGCACTAGCAACTCAGAATCAAAACCCGTCTTCCGAATCAAACAGTGCACCAGTTCCCCCTCAACAGAACCCGAGAACAGCTCGCACGCTTTGAGCGAAAAAACGAAGGTTCTGCAGTCCATCTTGGAGAGTTGGAGAAGCATTCGGAGGAAGAAGGAGAACGCCATGGCAGGAGCATTGGCCCTGCAATAGCCCCTGATCATGGTGTTCCACATAAAGGTGTTGGGGTGTTCAATACGGTCAAAGAGAGCGTGGGCATAACGAACGTCTCCGGCGTCGGAGAGGGCACAGAAAGCTAGGGCTCTGCTGGCTGGGAATGTGTGGCCCATGAGGCCCGTGCGGGTCATGCGGGCCTGGATCTGCCTCAGCTGGCGCATGGTGGAGCAAGACTCCATGGCCACCAGGGTTGGGTTCGTAATGACAACGTTGGTTAACGGGTTCCATTTTGATTGTTTACTCGAAAGTGATAAGGACGAGATATAGAAATAGAACGCTTTGGATTTGGGTTTAAGGGTTGAGATTAAGGAGTAAAGGAGACGTTTTTTCATTTCATGCCAACTCAAAACAATTTTCAAGAGGGAGAATATAATCAAGAATTTCTACAATTCTACGTGACTTCGTTTGTCTACTAGTATGGTAGCCCTTCAAAATATTAATAAACTAATTCTTCATAACTTTTAAATAAATAACATTTTTGTGCTAAGTCCATTATAGTCCTTCTAAACCAAGAATAACTTTCCTTTATCCAAATCACAAAGAACCTTTACATCATTGAAACAGTCCCAATTCCCAATAATCTAAGCAATCCTCTATGTTATGCACCTAGAACTCCTGACTAGCAGATCCAATCTCGGCTTTGCCCTTTCCACCAGCAACCTTCTTAGGCAACAAATTCTGGTGAATATTCGGCAGAACTCCACCACTCGCAATGGTCACAGATCCCATGAGCTTGCTCAATTCCTCATCGTTCCTCACCGCAAGCTGAATGTGCCTCGGAATAATCCTAGTCTTCTTGTTGTCTCTCGCAGCATTTCCGGCAAGCTCCAGAACCTAAACCAACCAAAACCATAAGAACCAAAAGTAACGAATATGAAGGTTAAGAAAATTAGAATAAGGGAAGTAAAGGACGAACCTCGGCGGCGAGATATTCGAGTACGGCGGAGAGGTAAACGGGTGACCCGGACCCAACCCGTTGGGCATAACGGCCAACCTTGAGGTATCGAGCGACGCGGCCGACGGGGAATTGGAGGCCGGCCTTGGAAGATCTGGAAATGGACTTTGAGGATTTGGGTCTGCCTCTTCCGCCCTTGTTGGTTGTTGCTGCTGCTTCTGAAGAACCCATGGCGCGGGATTTTGATGACAGATGCGAATTCGGGATTTAAATTTTGTGTGGAGTGGTCGATTGGCTTTTGGTTTATATAGGAGGGTGAGACTGTCTGCGATTGGAGGAGATGTGTTTGTCTCGGATCGCCAGCGTGGCAATGCGGGTGCATTTTTTCAACATCTTGGTATTAGGTTTTCGCTTTCGGGCGCGAAAGTGGAAAACTCTAAATAGGTAATTTTTTTTTTTTACCAAATATATGAGACTCGAAGCTGTGACTTTTTAATTGAGTATGGGAAGATAACTGAAATGATCTGATATATAATTACTAGCACATGCAATTTTGTAACTTTATATAAGAAAATAATGAAATCATACTTATTAAAACACTCTTCTACCTTAGCGTATGACAACAATAAAGAAGTATATATATATATATATATATAGTTCAAAAAATAATTATAATAATATTATCCTGATTCAAAAAAATTATATATAAATCAAAATACATATTAATTATTTACAAAAGTTAATTTTTATTTAAATGTCACAGATATTTATATTTGTCTTCATATTTTTTAAGTGGTAGGCCAAAATATGAATCTGAAGAGGTCTTCATTTTCTTATAAGTAATGAAAAAAAAAATGAAGAAATGAGAATGTTTATTTTTTTATTTTTAAATATCAAACTATAAGAATAATTAATAAATAAAATAGGAGAATATAAAAATTGTGTACCTGAAAACAAAATTTCGTAATTCATCATACATCTCCTTATTAATAATTTCTTGAGTCTTGATCCTTACATTTATCTTAAAAGTTAAAAGTTAAAAGTTAAAAGTAAATTATATTAGTATTTTTAATAAAATTAAAATAAAAAAATAAAAAGCTACTGAAAAGAATAATATTAAATTTGAGTTATGCTATGTGTACACCAAAGTCCGCCACCCGTATAAAATACATGCTAGAATACAAATACACATTGAAAATAAATTAAACTATACATGTATTTATTATATACAAATACATTGGTGACTGATTTTGGTGTACAAATAGTATTTTTGATTAAATTTTATGTTCTTTTGTACCAGAATATTACAATTTATTAGATTATTATATTATCTTTGTACTACAGAACAAAAAATAAAATTCTATATCTTCTTATTTTTACTTATTTTACTTTATTTTTATTACAGTTTATTGTATTATTATATTATTTTTGTATTATATAACAAAAAGTGAAATTCTATATCTTCTTGTTGTTATTTATTTTAGTTTATTTTGGCTATCTAAATTAGCCTGTATAATATTGTAAAGGTTGAAACGGTTTTTAACAGAAAATTTAGATATTTATTGTGTTATCAGAAAAAAAATATTAACCGACATAGAACTGATTAAAATTTAAAAAATAATTAGCAAAATATCCTTGAGAGTTTTTTCACTTTACTATTGATACATACATTTTCTTTTCCATCTTTTATATGCCAATCAAATAATCAATACTATATACCAAACAAATAATATTTAATTAATTAATTTTTTTGAAATATAAATTATTTATTTTAATTGAATTATAAACAAATTTGCATATACTTAAATGTCAGAACTCTACATCGTTAATAGTTTAGGAAATAAACATATCAATATTTTAACAAATCATTGGTAGTTACAATTTTTTTTGCGTCTTTTTATGTCAATCAAATAAGAATTTAATTTTGATGTTCTATTAGTATAAAATAGTTTTACACGTACATCTAATCACCATCAAAATTAAACTCATCAAATAATCAGGACTATATGCCAAACAAATAATATTGTGGAATAAAAAATTAGTAAATTTTTTGTTGTATAATTGATTTAATTTAATTTAAAAATAAATATTTATATACTCAAATTTTAATTACAATACTTTATATAATCAATAATTTAGAAAATTAAAAAAATAACATCATTAAATACAAAACAGTTTAAAAAAATGAGATTTAACTAAAAGGTAAATATTGATGCACTTAAAATTTAAAAAAATATTCTACATAATTAATACTTTAAAAAATTTAAAAAATAATTTTATCTTGTACAAAATCGTTTAAAAAAATAAAAAAAAAATTAAAAATAATTTATAAGAGTTCTTCGGTTCATTATTGATAGGTATATGCATATAAAAAAAATTAAAAAACAAATATCAGATAAAAAA
>NC_029790.2:3128251-3140751 GCF_000816755.2 Arachis ipaensis | reverse complement strand
TGTGATAAACTTTCATTTGAAAGCTGATGAAATATATATGTACATTATCCACAAGCAAAGCAAAGTAAAACCTATCTGCATTAAATGATTATGTTAAGGTCTTCATTAATCATTAGTCACAGCACATGTTTCGTTAATTTACCAAAAGAATCCAATAATCTAGGAGGTGCAAAGAGGCCTTTAGAGGCCTTGATAGTATCAAGAGTTGCACACGAGCCACGAGCAACCAAAAAAAGGGCAACCTGCAAGTGACCACTCTCAACGGCACACCGTAACGGAGTGTACCCAACCTCATCAACGGGATCAACCTCAGCACCGTTATCAATCAAGACCTCAACGCTCTTCACCTTTCCTTTCAATGCAGCCCAATGCAGGGCCGTCCACCCGTTCTGGTCCCTTCCATTCACGTCCGCTCCCCCAACTGTCAAACAGCTTGCCATCCCGTGCACGTCCCCTACCCTCGCCGCCCGAAACAGCACGTCCCCCCAATGCAGCAAATCTCCTAATTCCACGTGTCCATTCTCCATTGCTATGGCAAATGCTGTTTTCCCCTCTCTATCCACCGCGCGCTTCGCATCGCACCCACATTCCGCTAACAAACTCTCCACGGCTCCCAACTGCCCCTCCGACGCTGCACAATGCAACGGCGTCCACCCCTTCCGGTCCACAACGTTTGGATTCCCTCTCATCGAAACACAATACCTGATTATTTAAATAATAATCTTTAATTTTAAATAGTTAACGTAATATTTTAAAAAACTTATGACAAAAACAGATATTAAAACTATCACTTATTATTATATTATCTGGAAAATTGGCGAACCTGATGACATCTACGTGTCCGTGAAGCGCAGCCACGTGAATTGGAGTCCTACCTTCGTGATTCACCGAATCCACGTCAGCATCATCTTCGCCGATAAATTCAAACAGTAACCGCATGAGATCTACCCTATTCGCCGCCGCAGCTTCGTGCAAAACCAAGTCCACCTTGTTTTCAATTACGCAACCAGAAGCTAGTAAGACCTTTACCACATTGATTTCGTTCCCTGCTCGAATCGCCAAGGGGACAAGTGATTTTCCGTTTGAGTCCTTGGAGTTCGAGTCTGCTCCGGCATCTATCAAAACGGCAACGGATTCTGCGTTTCCACATTCGACGGCGTAAGTCAACAGATCCGTGAGCTGCGACGGTGGACATCTTGATATGGCTTTGTGGAGAAGGGAACGGCTTCGGGGGATGTGGTTTGAGATGAGGAACTCTGCGAAGTGAGGGCCAACTATTGAAACGGGGATGACGGCGTCGTTGAACACGTGCGGTCCTGGCTTCAAGAAGAGGCGGCGGAGGTCATCGCAGTTGTGTGACTTTCCAGCTAGGAGCATGGAGGTTACGACTGCGACGGACTCCGGCGCTGTGGAGAAAAGTCTTCCATTATCTGAGAGATGAGAGAGCGAGATGGTGTATGTGGAAGAAGAAAGAGGTGGGATTGTGGAGAGTGGAATGTCTATGGAGAATGGAGAAGAAGGGTTTGTGGTGGTTAGTGACACTGCGACGGCCATGGCGTGCATGAGATTGGTGAGTCTGAACGTTGCGCTGCACTTTTCATCAGTCTTTTCAAAAATCATCTCAACTTCCTTCACATCTGGTTTCACCAACCTGTCCATATTTTGTGAAATCTTAAATTAGGGTTCTTAATCTTCATGTTTCATTGGTATATAATAAGATATGGTTTGTGTAGTGTGAAGATGGGGAAAGGTGTATGTTGATGATTATTATTGGAATGAGTCGTTGATGGAATTCTTTATATTGCTTGAATTAACGTATTTAATATTTGTTTAAGATTATTTGGAATTGAATGTGATGGAACGTTTAGTCAATAGTGATCACAAGAGAGGACAAGGGAAGAAAACATGTGAGTAACCGAGTCTTCAAAGTCGTCTTTTTCAAGTGTGTAGGCGCCCAGAAGATTCGTGTGTACCGCGTCATGTATTAGTTTATCTTCTTCGTATTTGTGACCAAGTCAACAATCATTTTGGCATAATGATAGTAATATTTTATTTCATGCATCATGCATGCGTATTGAATAATGAATTCTAGTGAATTTGCATTGAGATAAAGTTGCAACAATAGAGAAGGACATGCCAAGCAGCAATAGCTCAAATAGCATAGTCTTTTTATACTCAATTAAGAGGTTTTGAATTCGAGTTTCTATATCTTCGATAAAAAAAATAGAGAAGGACATGTTTTTCAGCTTTTTTCTATTACATATTATATATTATGAGCAATGTTAATATTTATATTATATTTAATAATGATTGATTTTTATTATTATAAATAAGAAGTATNNGATTATTATATTATTTTTGAGTACTCCAATCATTGAAAATCATAAAAATAGTAGTAAATTGATTGTATTTATGATTTAATAAAAATTATTTATTTAAAATAATTAAATATAATATTTAAAATTTTTTATATTTATGTTTAATATAACTTTTAAAATTAGAATATACAAGTTATATTATTTAAGGTGATTGTTATAGTATCTAAAAGTAGGGCTGCACACGGATCGGATCAGATCGGATATAGTCTAAAATTCTATCTGATCCATACTGCCCTCATCGGATCGGGTCGGATACGATATCCGCAATTTTTCAGGCCGGATCCGATCCGATCCAATCCGCATACTTGCGAATCGGATCGCATCGGATATCGGGTATATCCGCATAATTAAAAAAATATTTTCAAATTTCATTTGGCTGTTTTTACAAAAAAAAAATTCATTTTTCACCTGTTTAAGCATGTTTAATTCTAAAATATTATCAATAAAAGTTTTCTTGAATAATAAAAAAAATAATAAAACACAAGATTTAAGTTTAATTATTCTAAGTCGGAGTACAACATAAAAAATAAAAAACAAGATATCATAAAATTCATAAAACAACACACTAAAATTTATATCACATTAGGATTTATTTTCTTAAACTATGCTATTTATATGTGATGTGCGGATATGCGGATTTGCGGATCGGATTTGCGGATATCACTGCCAAATCCGCAATCCGATCATACCATAGTGCGGATCCGATGGCTCTACGGATCGGATAATATCCGCAAAATTCGGATTGGATGCGGATAATTACCGCGGATATGCGGATATTATCCGATCCATGTACAACCCTATCTAAAAGTATTTGTCTAACGTATTAAAAAAATTAAAAATTAATATTTAATTTTAAAAATATAAAATAAATTTTTTTTTATTTAAAAAGGGTTTATTTAGTTTCACATAAGATATTTGAACATAAAAATATTGAGAAAAGAAGAATCCTAAAAGATGTTACACATTCTAATACCACAATGCTTTGAATTCTCATATTTTGAATAAAAACTAAAAAAGAAAAGAAAGCACAATAACAATGTATGACACCCACTTCAATAACTTGGAAACTCGGTAACATTCATATTTTTAAAATCTCCATTGTTGCTTAGCTCTAGATACTTCACCGGAGGTTGCTCAGATCCAATGTAACTGAAAATATCACAAAAATAATTATTTATCTTATGATATGAATATGCTTTCCATTTAAAATTGAACGACTATCTGGAACTTTGAAAAAATATGACAACTACCCTTATGAAAATGGTATGGTGATAGATAGAAAAAATAGATAACAGAACTTGCAAATATCGAGTAGTGATAAATCAAAATAAGTAATGCATCTTATAAAGTCTAAACATTCTATCATGAGTGTACAAAAAATAAACTTTTTGCAAGTTGAACAATTTACTTTTTTGTAAAGAATTTGTAAAGAATAGGAATTATAAAAATATTATTAACAAATCTAAATAAAAGAATAACTGGTAGTAAAATTTCATCCACGTGAATATCAATTTTAATAAAACAACAACTTGCCTTTATAATTTTTCTATCCAAAATTATTTCAACCACCCACGTGAATATGTCAATTTTTTGCCTATTAAAAAGACAAAGCAACAATAAATAAATCCTAAGAAGATCTAAAAAATGTTCACAGCAGTTTTAAATAAACTACCATTTCAATAAAATCATTTTTGTTACAAAAGATCAATATACCACAAAGAAAAGGCACAAATTGAAATATAGATCTAAAAAAGAACAAAAATTAATGATAAATATAATGGTATTTAATTGTCTAAAAGTTATGAGTTATACACTTGTGCAGCATAATCAATTCAGCCAATATAGACGAAAACAATAAAATTAAATAACAACCGATAATACAATACAGCTAGTAGAATCTTTTTATTTACCACCAATAAAGAAAACTGCAAGACATGTGAAAATCAAGCTCAAAAGGTTTATGGGTAGCTAAAACATGCAGACACATCCAAGATAACTATTTAAAAGTATTAAAATTAAGTTCAATAAACGCAATAAAAGATAGTAACCCAATTTTAAAATTGAACGTAAATGGAGCAAAAATATAACATCTTTCTTACCTAATACCCAATTATCTATGACAATATTATTAGTTCTAATGCTTATAATATGCACTTAGTCATTATTTTCTTAGACTCAAATTGGTCATAGACATTAAATATTATTAAATTTACAGATCAATTACCAATCCCAAATATGCTACAATAACTTAACTCAATCAACTTTAAACCAATAAAAATCGATATCAAACAAAGTGTCACCTCATAAAAATGCTTCCACAATATATGTTTAAGATACCAAAAATACATAAACAAAAGGTGAAACAAAAAAAAAAAACGCAACAATATTTCATCTAATCTACATCCGACACATGCATAACTATGAATTCCCAACCTACAAAACTTATTCAACCTAATTCCTGAATGGTGAAGAATAACATAATAAATCCTTTTAGAAAATATGAATAAAAAACAGTGAACATTCCATATACACAAACTAATCCTTTAATTGGAACAAAACGCCAGAAAAAACCAAAATGAGCAAAGCCAAAAAGCAAGTCCTAAAAACTAACCTTTAAAAATTAAACAGAACTGGTGAAACTTAAACTTACCTACAAAAAGTGATCCACACTAAAACCCTTCGTCGTAAAACAAATGACCCTTAAACTGCTGCCCTCCTCCATACTCTACACTTCATAATTTTAAAACCACACACTAAAGAATCACAAATAAAAATAGCTATCTTGGCAGAAGTAAAAAGCTAATAATAAAGTCAGGTATCCCTTTAAATCTTGGTAATGAATATTTAATTGGATGATTTTTTTACATAAAGTTTATTACCGAATTTTTCATTTCAATTTTTAAAGGAACATGAAATTAATCCCTCAATTGTAAATTTTGAGAAATGTATTTTAAAATTGAATTTGATTTCTTAATAATTTTTCTGCATGCCATCATTTACAGCTAGGTTCAATATTGGCAACTATTTCTTAGAATGACAATTTCAACTTCCAAGTTATAAAAAATTATCCATGAAAAAAAAGTACACTAATATCCCAAACATATTACACAAAAATAAAACCAATTTCTAAGGACAAATAAATCATGACACTGTATAACAGTATAAGAATATATGTCTTATAATACATACTCTAATTCATGCATTTTTAACACTTCATAATGCTAGAATCTCAAATTATCAGAGTCAAAATATGAATCAATGCCTAGAGTTAAGTATAGTTGCACTACTGAAGCAATCAAAGTCAATATATGCATATTGGTTGCAAAAGAAAAAAATTAGTCTCTGAAAGAAGAACAACTCACATGAAAAGTAAAGAAAATACCTTGACAATAACCCAATATCATCACATCAAACTCAGATATGCAATGTCAGATAAAGAAAAAGAAAAAAAACAGAACAAATAGTGTCTCAAACTGATAAAGTGAAACTTTAACTACAATAGACTTATGTTGGAGGATAATGAGAGTATTGGAAGAGCACTCATAAGCTGCAAAAATCATTTTGAAGGACTTGATTGAGCACCATCACATAATCAATATCCCATTCTGAAGTTAAAAAAAGGGAAAAAATTATTTGTTTTACAAAATGAGTGAAACAAAATCTATACAATTGTCAAATTGTTATAGTTATAGATTTCTCTCTGCTTGAATCTCGAACCCTAATGGTATTTTCTGTAACGTTTTTTTAAAAGAAAGAAAAATAAAAATAAATTTCTACTTTTAAAAAAGAAAAGTTACCCATACTGCGGATGACAGGATCTCAGAACTCTCCATTCTTTTGACCGGTGTTTCAACTTGTTGCCAACTGCTCCTTCTTTAGTGACGGTCGTAACACCACTCACCGTGGCACTATTCTTTCTCCTTGCAGCTGCATCAACAGTCACCGATGGCTGATAGAAAATTATTTATTCTCTATATGTTATAAAATAAGGGCTGCTGATTACATGCATCAAACCTAAATAAATAGAATAATCAAGAGTACCTCTGTTATAGAATAATACCTCTGTTTGGGTACAATACTATGGGGAGCTTTTTATATGATTTATATTCAATTGCATTTGACTGGACAGCGTTATCTGAGTTTCCATCAGTTTCCATCATCGCCGCCCTCTTCTCCTTCTTCCATGGAGCTTCCTTTCATCATTGTCGTAAGTTCTTCTTCACAACCAAGCCAAAATACTGACTTCTTCATGTCAAGAACATGTTTGGAGATGCGACTACTGCCAACAACAAAAACAGTAAACAGCAACAAACACACTAAATCACTTGCTCAAATAAAGATAAAGCCTTTTCCGAATCATGATGAAGTTCCCAAATGACCCTACCATGTATAAATCTAAGTAATCTATTAAATCAAAATTCCAGATTGAACAACAGAAACGTGTATGTCCTTTAGTCAAACTTCTCAATAATAATTTTAGAATTACGCTAAGAGCAAACAAAGTATGGAATGCTTATTAAAGCAAATCATTAAAGGACCTTAAGAAACATCAATATTATTGCCTATTGGAATGATTTATTTGTAATGGTAACTTTGCAAAAAATTTATTAATAGCTAATTCTTTGAAAATGCCATAATATAAAGCAATTCACTGTTGATCACTATCTGTGTATATTCTTTGAATGAAATTAATTAAATAATGCATATTTAAAGATAAAAGAATAATTAATTCACTGCATATGCATACTTGTAGTTTGAGTTTTTTTAATTCTTTTAAATTAAGATTCAGCTATTACATGTTTACATTCATAAACTGAAGTGGTGCAGTGCAGAGGAAATAAAAAAATACTTTAAGGTAAGTGTGTCTCTTGGATACTTTTTTTTTTGAGAGTACGGGGAAGTACCACTTTGTGATCCTCACTTTTGAAGAGTGAATTATAGTGCAATTATCTTTATCGAATACATCTAATCTTAAATAAAGATAATAATGAATATCAGTCTAACCCTTTCAACATCCATAGTTCAGAAGAAAATTTGAATAATACCTCTTTAAAAATAATCTTGCGATATGCCTTCAGTCCTTTCGATATATCACCAATATGTTCTGCATGAAGAAATGGAAGAACTTAAAAAATGCTAGATCTTTCCAAGAAACACTTTCTACTAATTGAATATGCAACATCTGAGTATTTGCGTCCTACAGAAATTGTACAATGATAAAATGAATTTTTTATATATCAATATTCAAAGATTGAAAAAGAAGCTCACACATTGTTGGATCTAAAAAAGTAATGAACTTACCACAAAAGCAATCTCTTCAACAAACAAAGTTTCAATGTCAAATAATATCTTTTCTCCAATATTCTCTCTACCAATAGGTTTTTCTTTACTTGAAAATCTAATAGTACATCAAGCTTTACTTTTCCTATTCTATTAATGAGAAGCTCAAAGTGAATCATTTTAATAATGATAATAGAATCATGTGATCACGAAATTACAGATAGAGATACACAAAATACACAAAAAAGGAAGTGGTCAAAACCCCAACGATTGCAAGATTATAGTTCACAGTTTATTCAAATCATCCATGTGCAAAATTCACTCATAAATCCTAAAAGAATCTCTTCCTCGCACAAAAAACGACCATGTAGATAGAAAACGCAAAACACAGAATAAAAAGAGCATCTTTCTTCCACACATTGAGAAGTTCTTTTATCTTTTAATTGAAAATCTTAAAAGTTCTTTCCCTCCATCAATAAGTAGGACACAACTATAATCCGTTAACCACAATTATCAGGAAGCTAAGGTAACATAACCATATGATGCTAGATCTACAATTTATAGTTTAACCAACTAATAAAGCAAGCAAACAACATAACCATATGCAACGTTCTCAGAACAAAAACAACAATTAAATTAAAACGAAAAGATAAAATGAAGCAAATAAGCTTTAAAAAGTCAAAATAAAATTTTAGGTGAAGAAATAACAGTGCATTATATCCCATCAGCATAAGAAATAAGAAAAAGACATAGATATACTTCTCTAGTGGCTTGCCTCTGCAAAGAGCTCTTGCTTTGATCTAACCTAAACCCAAAAACACACACACGAAACAAACTAAAAGAAGGGAAACAAATGTTTTGAAATAAAAACAGAAGAAGATTAGAAAAAAATACAGTAGTTTTTTATTTTGAAATTAAAAAAAAAAGGCTTACCTTTGCCTCACAGCCGATAACATCTTCAATGGCAAGATATCCATCACCATTCTTCTCTCCCATCTCCAACGATGAATATCCACCGGTTAGCTTTCTGGCGTCACCACTTTGCTATCGAACTGCTGCCTCTTGGCTGATAGTAGCAAGATTTAGTGCATCTGAAATCGACAACGGTCAAGAAAAAAGAAACCTAAATAGTTATATCCAAAGTAAACTAACTAGTCACAAAAAAAAAAACTAGTAAACTAACTATCTCTGTAGGAGGTATATTCCAAAAGTGATATCCTGGATTTAGATTTAAATTTTTGCGCGTCAGACAATCTGAATATCTGTTATCCTCTCTATAAATATTTACAAAAGAAAATTTTCAGTTTCTCTGTTTCCATCTACTGATTTCTCTAATGAGCGCATTTTGTTTTTTGACCAAAAGATTTCTCACTATATGAACCTGTATTTTGTTTTTTGACCAGACCAGATGACTCTTATTACAAGCTTTTTTTTTGGTCATGTTATTACAAGCTTGGTATGAAATACAACTCTCGGAATCTGTAAGCCCATAAATATGTATTTGTTAAGAAGCCCAAACATACATTAGTTACAATTATGTCGCATCACTAAACCCGTCATCCCAATTGCAATTCAGGCTTGTATATTCTTTTATTAATTTGGCCCAATAAGAATCCAAAACCAAAACAGACTTATACACGAACCTGTCCACCAAGTTCAACGGATTACCAAGACAAAAAAAAAAAAATTATGTATTTACTATTTAGTTTAAGGTCTAAAAGATTAAATTATGTTTTATTATTTTATTTGATTTAAAATAAAGATAAAGAGATAAGTCCTAATTTGTTTTTAAAAGGGGTAGAATTAGAATTTAAAGGATTAAATGAAGATATTTTTTAAGAAAATGTTATTAAAGTTTCAGTTTCTATTTTAAAAATTTTAAATAACCTATTGTTTCTATTTTCTGAATATATTAAAAGAAAAAATTTTAGTTCTAGTCTCTAATTACTAAATATAATACTAAATCTCAGTCTCTTAGTTTCAGTGATAGCCTCTGTAAACAAACATGACCATAAAATCTTCTAAAGAAAGATAATGATTCTTGCCTTGCAATAGGTGTACACAAGATTTGAATAATGGTTAGTAGTACATTAAAATTTTTGGTGCTTGGTGTTTGAGTGTAAAGTATGTGTGAATATTGTAATATTGTAATGATTAAAGTTGAGAACGGTCCAATCCATCATGTAAAACAAAAAAAGGTAAACAACAAAATATTTTAGGTCGATATACACATATTTATGCATTCATATATATATTTTCCTAAATATTGATTGTTTAGAAGTAATGCTAGTTATGATTCCTTTTAATTTACAGTTGATAAGTGCTTATCCGAATTGATGTGGTTGTGAGAAAAGTAACATATAACATGGACAAGGCAGTGCCTAACTGCCTTCTCAATCTCATTATTAAGGGCCTGTTCCTTGCAGATATCAAATTAAACTATGCTTGATTAATTGGACATGATAGAAGCATATGAAACACATGCTTTATAGAAATGTGGTTGCCAATTTCTTTGAAATTGTGGAAGCTAAATATCCCACGCCACCCTATTCTCATTTGCACGTAAATTCACTTGATATGACATTCTGTGTCACTGATGATGCTGCCTACCATGAAAACATGCTCCCCACCATGGATTCAATTGTTAGGTAAGATTAAAATTAAAGTTCCCATAAGATTCGCTAGCTAGCATACATATATGTAAATCTCAAATGAAGTTTAACTCTACATTGAAAACTATATTGCGGTTGTTTTTTTTTTTTATGGTCGATCTTTTGTATGAATTTTGGTAATTCGTTCTTCATGTTTTTAAGCATGATACTTGACTTATTAAAAAAGAAAAAAAAATGGGGTTGATCCCATCTACAGATACATTATATATTATAGGAAATATTTCAAGTGCACCGGGAGTACCGGTGCACCAGTTATTTTAATCGTTGATTTCAATTAATATATATTATATATATTTTTTATAATTCAGATCAACGGTTAAAACAACTGGTGCACCAGTACTTCCGGTGCACTTGAAATGTTTCCTATATTATATATTTGCACTATTTCTTTAGATGGATATATATGTCCACCCATTTTTTAGTCTTTAGTTTGACTTTATATAGGAAAAGTATATGGAACCAACTCTAAATCAGTTAAAAATTAAATAACTTAATTAATTATAAATATAGTAATTAGTTTTATTTATTTATGATTTAAAATATTAGTTATTAAATGTTTCACCACATTCAAATTAGGAGGAGATACCTTCAGTATCATTGCAACGTGAATAACAGAAACTGATTCAATTAGCTTCCGTCTCTTCACCATCCTTCCCTCTCAAAATGCCTAAAACATGATAAATCAGAAAATAGATTCAGAACCATCCAATTTACAAAGAAAAGAAACATCCTAATGCCTAGTATAAACACCATCTATGTAGAAGTTTTGGATTCACCAGAAACATTTAACTGCCTCTTGATTTTCTAGCATTGTTGCTTTATATATTATATTTAGGAAAATGTTAGAGTACTCCTATCAAAATTTATTATTTTTAGTAATAACAAGGAATGCTATAATAAGTAAAAATTTTGAAGATTGTACAGTCTAACTAAAATTAGTATCACATGTTGTGTTCCCAATTAAATAAGTTTAGAATATATACTAGACTAATATTGGTAAAGAAAAAATAATAATTTAATGTTTCTATTTAATTTAAGGAAATCTCTCTATTTCAGCCCACTACAAAATAAAGCAGTCACCGAGTTATATGGAATTTCATTGTCATGCAATGAAGCTAGACTGCACATTTTTGTTGATTATGTATGAGGTATGATAATCATCATCCAACAATCTGCTTCACCTATAAAGGGTTGTCACATACAAATAAAGTTAGGTTTGGCACCTCTTTTTACGTGTGAGTGCAACCAATTAAATAATGACTGGACTACTAAATCTATAATAAGATTTCCCAAGATATATAAGCCAGCTTATTAAAAAAAAAAAATTGGTTACCGCTATAAATTAAACTTTGGCTAATGAAATTGAAGACACTAGATAGTAGATAGCTACTTTTGGTCAATGAAGAATCTTACGGATTAATCAGCGAATATTGACACAAATGCATTGCACCAAGTTCGGTGGGTATTTGACTAAGTTAAGTTTTCACAGCAGAGGGAATCAATATTTTTTTATTGTCTAAAATATCTTTCAATTCGCGAGATTAATAATTAATTTATCATAAATTAAAAATTTATTTAAAGATTTATCGGTGATTAATAAATTACTATATGCATAAGATAAAATTTAAACTTCGACATTTATTTAAACTGATTACTCGACTAACTTAAGTTGGTTGCGGAGGAATCAATATAATCCCGCCAGAAACAAGCAAGCATTCATTGCATGTAACAGCATTATTGTCTTCATATACTCAATGAAAAAGGTAACCCTAGTGGACTTAAAAAGGAGCCCTAAATAAAGGCAATGCTTTGTACAATCATATATGTGTATATATATATATTAATTAATCAAATTGCTACTTACCATATACATATATGGATGTAGTTGGAAAACATTGATGGTAATAATATTATTAATTAATTATAAGCGTTTGATGAGTATATCTATTATTGTGAATGATGATCCACTAGGACTGGTCAGTGGTTACCTCAATGAACAGTTGGATTCCATGCATGCATCCTTCCAACAAATATTGCAAATTAAAGTGAAGAAGGCCTCATTAATTAAAGTGGCCTTGGTGAAGGAACTAATAACCCTATAATCAATCACGCACGTAATTTACAAGGGGAGTGGATTTTTTTCGGTGGAAAAAAATTAGAAGATGTTCAG
>NC_029790.2:3125516-3127004 GCF_000816755.2 Arachis ipaensis | reverse complement strand
AATAATGATATTTTTATTGACACTTAAAATAAAATAAATAATCGTCAAAAATTAAATAACTTTTTCAGTCGTGTTCGATCAATCATTATTAATAGTTAAAAATCCAGCTAAATAAAAAATTAATAATAGTAAGGGCTCGTGATAAGAAGGACAAATAATAGGAACAAAGATAGAGACTATTAGATGAAAATAGATAGATTGATGAATAGACATGAATACAGAGCCAGATGGAGGGGACACAATTACATAGATAGAAATTTGCAAAAGACAACTATTGTATTTTTCAATCTGACAGACTAAGGACTAATTTGTCGTAGATTAGAATTCTATTTAAGAAGTTATCGTTGGCCAATAAATTATTATATATAAAATGATATTCGAATCTCTGACACTTACTTACACGAGTGAGTGAGCTAACTATTCGATGAACCGAAATTGGTTATATATGTATGTATATATGTGTGACGATGGAACAGAGAGAGGCATAAATGAAGTGTTTTGTTTTCCACAAACGGCACAAAAGGCCAAAAGGTGTTCCTAGTTGTTGACCTAACGCACAAAAGGCCAAACCCAAAGTTGGCCCTCACGTTATCTTTTATTTTATTATTAAAATCAATAAAACCAAAGAAGACAAAAACAATGAGCGAGAAAGAATGCATTCATTACCCAAAAAGAAATAAAATGGCCCATTGAGTAGAGAGAACCACAGAAAAGGAAGCAGTAAACAACACGTCAGATATGTTTCGAATAAAATTTTTTCAGTGTATTTGTGTGTGTCACATGCTTAGCCACCGCTTATTTATTACGAGTTCATCTTTTTTTACTGCTGACACATGCTATAGCCATACATTCCAAAAAGGGTTTACAATTATAAAACCATGAATATATATAGTAAAGTAAAACCATAAATATAAAAGTACAAGTAACTATCTATAAAACCATTTATAATCCTAATAGAATCTGATAAATATCTAAGAAAAGAAAAAATAAAGATATATATATATATATATATATATATATATATATATATATATATATATATATATATATATATATATATATATATATATCTTTATTTTTTCTTTTCTTAGATATTTATCAGATTCTATTAGGATTATAAATGGTTTTATAGATAGTTACTTGTACTTTTATATTTATGGTTTTACTTTACTATATATATTCATGGTTTTATAATTGTAAACCCTTTTTGGAATGTATGGCTATAGCATGTGTCAGCAGTAAAAAAAGATGAACGTTTACTTTTCTTCTTTGAGGTGGAACAGATGAAGTGTTTTTAATTTCTCTTGCTTAATTTTAGTTTGATTATTCATTATTGTCTGTTTCTTGTGTTTTGTATTTTCTTTAATTTTATGGGAGGATAATAAAATTAAATAAAAAATATTACAAAAAATTAATAGTCGAAAATCGTTAGATGATAATTTAGTCAAATTTATTAATTTATTTAATAATTCTTATTTATCAACCTTA
>NC_029790.2:3125125-3125481 GCF_000816755.2 Arachis ipaensis | reverse complement strand
TTGTGAGTTTTCTTTTCTTTTTTTTTTTTTTTCCTTTGTTTTAAAATTCAATTATCTCCTTTGATAAACTATTGTATCTTCTTTTTGGTTAGTGAATCCCCCTAATAACTCATGTATGGTCTATTCTATAGTTTTTTTCGCTATGATAAGTGAATGGAATCCTAACAAGATAGATTCTATCAATCCACGAATACATTCATGTCATGGTGACTGTATATATATGTTGTGTGTATATGGCCTCCATTGCAATTAATTTTTGCTATATCTCTTTAAAGAACATGTTAGGATGATTATTTTGATTATGATAATTACATAATTTTGGTAATACTTAAAAAGAGTTATATTAAAATTAAAGT
>NC_029790.2:3123807-3125085 GCF_000816755.2 Arachis ipaensis | reverse complement strand
ATATACAAATAAATTAGTGATTATTAATTTTAGTGTATATTTGATATAATAATAGTCATTATGGGCTCTATGTATCTTTAATTCGTAGCTTGAAAAGTTGAAGTCTCTAAGATGTGTAATAGGTAGCTAGCTTACGCGTTTTGGTAGAATTGGCAGGTTCGTAACATGCAAGATGATATATATGGATCATCGATAATTTAATTTGGATGTCAGACATAAATATCAAACATTATAACTCGTTGGATTTGTTCAATCTATGTTAGATTGCCGCTAGCTAATAGCTTCATTGATTCAGACCCTGTGCCAAACACTTAGCATATATGGAAACTAACCATTAATGATTTTTATCATATATCATCTACCTGTAATATAGTTTAAGAAAAAAAAAAGAAGAATAAAACGCATGGTTAGGGCTACCAAATTTGTGAAGAATAATGATCATGATCTTCAATAATCAATTCGGTCCAATAAGCTCCACGATTCAATCTAGCAACCATAATAGGTCATATATATATACGATATGATATTATATGTGACACTTTATTAATATGAATCTCATTCTCATCTTTATCCTTTATCAGTTTATCCTCATCCTGTGATTAAATTGCAATGAAGAACAAGGGGCGGTGGTGGGTCCCGCAAGGAAATGAAGAATGGAAGGAGTGGTAGGACACGTGTCAAGCAGAGGATTGAGGATAAAGGATCAGAGGGGTCTCATCGAAGCGAAAGGGGGCCATTGGATCATCGTATGAAACTCATTTCGGAGAATAAAGACTTCTCAAGGGGGACCCACATACCACATCAATAACACATTACGTGGCACCTGCCATTTGTTCCCACTTCTCCATATACGACAAAATATTCAACCCAAAAAAAACATCAGTTTTTTCTCTTTTGGTATTTGTCAAATCTCATTTATTATCATTCTTTTTCAGATAATTAAACACAAATATTATAGATACATTCAAAATATATAATATATATTTTATATTCATAGTTAATTTTAATATAATTGGTATTAAAGATTTAATCATGGATCGGATAAGCCTCTTTTTAACGCTAATTATTCCATATGAATAAAATATGAAATTGAAATCATCGGTTTAAGTTGTTGATTTGTAGTTTAATTTGTTTCTATGCCTCGTTTTTGGTTTTGCAATGAAGGTGTCCATTTCGATAGAAATTTTAACGAGTTTACCAGTGTTTTTTATTTGTCAATGTTGTTATTGTCTCCATTTAATATAGTTAACTTCTTTAAATTATTTGGACTACAAAAAT
>NC_029790.2:3122699-3123550 GCF_000816755.2 Arachis ipaensis | reverse complement strand
TAATGTTTTAATAACATTGATGAGTGGACTTAATCCAAACTAACTTATGAAAGGAAAGAGGGCTGAAATTCTTATGAATATTATATTTCATTTATATTTAGATTTAGATAGTATATATATAAACTCTAAAACTAGAGAAGAAGTGAAGAACACATGTGATTTGCATAAAGATAGTTGTGTTGGATAGAAGAAAAAGAAAACATAACCTTTACAATATTAATTAAAAACTATATATTAGTAGAATCGATCCAAACGTACATAAAATTAAACTTATAATTTGATGTATATTCAAATTTTCACTGGTAAAGAAGTCGCAACGACTTTTCAATATAAAGAATTAGGTGTGAATTTTCTAGTCCAAGTACCTAACTAGCTACACACATCTATGGAAATGTGAAATGCATTTTGAAATGTTGTTAATATTGAATCCAAAAAGACAAGAAAGAAAAGGACGAAAAACGAAGCTCCATTCTGAGGTGCTGACAAAAAACATGCCGTCACGCGCGATCCGCTACGTGACAAACCACGTGTCACGATCGGAGGGCAATTTGGAAAATTCACATGGAGAAGGTGGTGTTTGGCAAAAGCTTGTGGATGGTACCCTTTGTCGCCACGTGCCTTGGCGTCGGCCGCACGCAGGGAAACTCTTTTGTCAGCTTCTTCCAATCTTTTTTCCTTTTTCATCAATTCCTCTCTCTTTCTTTCCAGTTGCCATTTTTTAAATTTAAAAAATTTTAAGTGTATCAAATACATCGATATTTTAATAATTTTAACAGTTAATTTTAATTATAAAAAATATATATTAATTAAAATTAACGATTAAAATTATTAAAATATTAGTATTTTGAATA
>NC_029790.2:3121940-3122478 GCF_000816755.2 Arachis ipaensis | reverse complement strand
GTTAGATGATTTTTTTTTCATAATTTTCTTATGTCTGGGGAATATAGCATTGAACAATCAGGTAATGTCTGGAGACCAAAGAAATTAAACATGTTTATTTTATGATTAGTAGTTCGAATAATCCAATGTTGCATAATATATTACTTGAATTTGAAGTCATAGAATATATTCTTTTGACAAAGTTAATCAAATCCTGCAGATATATGTGGAAGAATAAATTTGGTTAAGATATATGCATGGATTATTGTAATAAATTATTTTGAACTGAAGTCTAGTCATTATTTGACAATTGTTGAACTAATTTTCTGTAAAACAAAGTATTTAGGAAACCACAAATTTTATTCATCATGGAAATATGGTATCATCCTAATTATTCAATCCTTTCTTTTATCAAGATGGAAAAAAGTTATTCTAAGCTCCGACCATGGACAATCTTATCAGTTAGATAATGGATGAAGATAAATGAAAAAGTGTTACTTTTAAATAGTATTTTATATAATCTTATAAATGTTCTGTTCATATCCTAAATGTTCAATAA
>NC_029790.2:3120390-3121906 GCF_000816755.2 Arachis ipaensis | reverse complement strand
AAATATAATTTCTAAAAAAAAAAAAAAAAAACTCAATAAAATTGAAACAATTTGATGCGTTGAAAATAGGGCTAGAAATGAGTTGAGTTGAGTTGAGTTAGACCAAGCTCAAGTTCGAGTCACAAAAATTGAGCTTGGCTCATGACTCAACTCATTAATAATCGAGCATATTTCTTAAACTCAAGATCGACTCACCAAAAGTTCACAAGCTGGCTCAAATTATAGAAACATAAATACGTAATCTATAATTTTATATATATATTACTATTTCATATGTATATATATAATATTAAAAATATAGATTAAATGTATATAGGATATGTGTATATATATAATCGAGTTAGCTCACGAGCTAATGAGCTGAGCTTATTCAAACTCAAACTCGGCTCATTTAATTTATGAGCTCAATTCAAGCTCAAACTTGACTCACTAACTCATGAACTCAGCTTATCAAACTATTAATGAGTCGAGTTCGAACTAGCTCATGAGCTGGCTTGACTCACTTCCAGCCTAGTTAAAAACTTGGAATAGATTGATAAAAGTGGTACTGGATATCTTGTCCTTTAATTAATAATTTATATTCAAACTATAAAAGAAAAATATTTTCAGTTAGGTTAAATTTAGTTAGTGAGGTGTTTAAACCTTATTATGAATAAACAACGAAATGATAAACTTGAAGAATGATTATTTATGGTGCTGTAAGTTATTAAATTATATTTTTTTTTTTTTGGTGACTTTATTAAATTATATTAAGCATGTAAGGATGATGAGACAAAAAAAAACAACGTTTCCGAAAATTTATAATTTGTAATATTAGTAAAATTTAGAACCAGCTGTGCAACAACCAATTAGTGTGTGTACTATATCTATCACCCCCTAAGACAACAATCACTTGAATCCAAAATTGTGAGTTTAGATCGAGTAATAAGTATTGACATCACAATTTTAATTATTAATTCATTAGTTTTGTATAAAAAATAAATCTACGATGTTTATATGTTAGTAGAATTTAGAATTTTAGATCCCCAAATTTTGAATCTAAGCACCATTATTATTAAACAAAGATTCACAAACAAACCTTCATCTTCATATAAAATTAATAATTAAAAATTATTAAATAATATATTAAATTTATCAAATTATTAATAATTTTTAAATATCAATTTCACATACAAATAAACATAAACAAATATGCTTGAGTTTTCATTTTATTATTATTGTGGAGTTATAATATTGTTAAAAGAAAATGTCAGTTAATCTTTTTTATATGAAAATAAAATGAGTGGTTTACTCAAATATTATAATTTTTTATGTTTTTTAATATTGTAAAAAATACACATATTAGAGAATCTAATTTTTATATCTCAAATTTGTGACTTTTTTTATATAGAAATCAGACCGTACAATTTTAAAAATTTAAAAATTTGATTTTTCTATTCTAAAAATTAGATGGTCCAATATCCGTACTTATTGAAAATAAGAGGATCCAATTTTTTTTTTTATTTCAAATTAGGAT
>NC_029790.2:3117436-3120344 GCF_000816755.2 Arachis ipaensis | reverse complement strand
AATTAACTTTTATGATTGATTTTGATATACATGTAACATAAAAATACCATTATTAAAAACAAAAAAAAAGTGGAAATTTCCCTCCATTTAAAGGTTATAATTTCCTTGTGTGTCTGGCTCTATATACTCTGCAACCCAGCGTGTTGTCTCCAAGGCTTAATAGACACTTACATACCTCACTTGATTATTATGAGGCGCTACAAGAGAGTTGTTGTTGCTTCTTAAGCGTATTCTATTCACAGTACACATGGCTGGAAGTAATGAAGTCAACCTGAATGAGTCTAGGGTGAGCATTCAGCAATAAACATAACATTAATCTCACTTCAATAATCTAAAATTTTCCATTATTATTATAAAGTTGTTGTTCTTTGATTTGCAGAGTGTCGTTCCGTTGAACACGTGGGTTCTGATATCGAATTTCAAGCTAGCTTACAATCTGTTAAGGAGAGCAGATGGAACTTTCAACAGAGAATTAGCAGAGTTTCTTGACCGCAAAGTTCCATCCAATTCCATCCCCGTCCACGGCGTCTGGTCCTTCGATCATGTCGATCAGAGAATCCCCGGCCTATTCTACCGTCTATACCTTCAGGACTCTCATCAACGGGGATGTGCCGGCGCCACCGTAATCCCCGACATGGACAAGCCTCTCAGCACCACCGACATCGTCCCCGTCATAATCTTCTTCCACGGCGGAAGCTTCTCTCATTCCTCCGCCAACAGCGCAATCTACGACACTTTCTGCCGCCGTCTCGTCAATGTAAGCAATTCCGTCGTCGTCTCCGTCAACTACCGCCGTTCACCGGAGCATCGCTTTCCCTGCGCCTACGAGGACGGCTGGACCGCCCTGGAGTGGGTCAGATCGAGAAAATGGCTCCGGAGCGGAAGATCCGAATCGGAATCGGAATCGAAGGTTTATGTATACATGGCGGGTGACAGTTCCGGTGGAAACATAGTTCACCACGTGGCGGTGAGAGCGGCGGAGGAAGGAATCGAGGTTCTCGGTAACATCCTTCTTCATCCACTGTTCGGTGGAGAGAAGAGGACCGAGTCAGAGATAAGGCTTGATGGAAAGTATTTCGTGAAGCTTCAAGATCGAGATTGGTATTGGCGGGCTTTTCTTCCTGAAGGAGAAGATAGAGACCACCCTGCTTGTAACCCGTTTGGGCCCAGGGGTAGGTCCCTTAAGGGCTTAACCTCATTCCCTAAGACTCTTGTTTGTGTTGCTGGTTTGGATCTTCTCCAAGATTGGCAATTGGCTTATGCCAATTCCCTTAGCTCCTTTTCTCACCATGTCAATCTTCTTTACCTTAAGGATGCCACCATTGGTTTCTACTTCTTGCCAAACAATGATCATTTCTCTTCTCTCATGGATCAGATCAACAACTTCGTCAACCCTAACTGTTAATAATACACTACTCTTTATCTTATCTTATCTTATCCGATCCTATCGACTCATTTTTCTTATACTTGTATGTTTATCGAGCGGGAGTCGCGTCACTCCCGCTCGAATATACAATAAGTAGAAGAAAAAATGAGTCAATTTTTCTTGTTATTACTTAACTTTACCTATAGGAACGGCATACATAACAACAGGTTTGACATTTTTCATTTAGGGTACTCTCTATATATTGTTACTGTGTTGTCTCCTATTTTGTAGTAATGGTGTGTAGTTATGAAATTGTGTTGCTTCTTTTTATTCTTATTGTCATATAGAAGTGGCCAATTTGAGAGTGTTGTGTAATTGGTATACTGCAGCTTCTTGTTCTGTCTAGTCATGTCTTTTGAAGGGGTAGAAACTAGAAACTAGAAACCACTCTCAGTTTTATTCACTTCATATTTTAGTTAGTTTTCACCTTAGTAGTAAGAGAGGTTATGGATTCTATTGTAGCATGTACTAATTACTGATATGGTTATGTATTTATGTCTATGGTGCTTGTATTGAGTGCTTCAATATAATTTTACTTTGGTGCATGCTCTGTGCAGTTATTTAGGGATATTGGCTTAGCTATTGCGACAAAAGACAAAAGACAAAAGATTTAAAACAAAGGGGCTAATGATAAAGTCTAGTGTAAAACAACTTCTGGGTGGGTTGTGTCAATTTGACCAGAAAAAAAAAAAAAGTAAAAAAGAAATAAAGAGAAATTTGCCCTTCTGTCTGCCCGAAAGGGTCATTTACCTTTTTTAATAATTAATCACCAAAAATCTAAAGTAGCATCCGAATCATAATCTATCATAAGCAACATTATAGCATACAAGTTAGTGGTTAATAAAGAATTCTTAATCACATAAATATAAGTGAACGAACATGTAATAAGTTTTATTTGTTGACTAATAATATGTTTAGTAAGTTAATTAGAATTGAAGATGATGATGATCTTGGTTATAGCAATAAGGCAAAGGGCATGAGTTGAGAGTTGAGACCCACGAAAAAGGTTTCACGCATGGAATGATTGGATTGGGCAGGAGCTTGATTGATTCATGGATTTCGCCATCTTTCAACATCAATCTGATAAATTCTTGTCCTCTCCTTATTAGGGTGTGTTTGGAGAGTAGGAAAACAACAAAAATGAGAATTTGGCACTGCTTTCATGGGGGGAACCCATTTTCCTACACTAGTGGTTGGGATTTTTGGACTTATTCACAGGGACCACTTTTGGAAAACCCACGACCCATTTACTCCAATTTAATAAACTCATCTTTATTTATTTCACACTTGACCTAGCCTCAATCACCTATACTCAATCATAAATTATTAAGTTTCACATAAATGTAACAGGAATATACGGTGGAAACTCAGGTGAAGTCGACTTCACGTGAAGTTGATATTTGAGAGCTGTTAGATAATTTGATTGATTTGACTAAATTTTTATCTAACGGCTTTCAGATATCAACTTCACCTTAGTTGTTA
>NC_029790.2:3113479-3117332 GCF_000816755.2 Arachis ipaensis | reverse complement strand
TTTTATATAATTTTTAATCATATCTATTTTTTTGGATGGTCGTTTACATAGTCAATTAAAAAATAATTATAACAATAATTAGATGTACAAATAAAACTAATTTACATTAAAAGTGAATCAAAATCAAACTCATATTTATACAAATAAAAGTTTTCACATATGACAGGTTTTTATTTGGGTATTAA
Organism: Arachis ipaensis; assembly: GCF_000816755.2. Taxonomy (NCBI): domain Eukaryota; kingdom Viridiplantae; phylum Streptophyta; class Magnoliopsida; order Fabales; family Fabaceae; genus Arachis; species Arachis ipaensis. Next base: position 3,117,147 of record NC_029790.2, on the reverse strand, counting down.
AAGTTTACAAAATATTACACTACAACTATCAATTATTTGTTCGAATTATAAAGTACTTATTTTTATTTTTTTTTGGAAAAGTATAGAAAATCAAAATAGCTATACAAATATCAATTTTTGTAAGAAAAGAAAAGAGAAGATTAAAAACCCTTTTGGGTTTGCTTTAATTAAAGTGTTTAATGCTACTCACCAAGTGGTAGAAACAGCTAAGCTTGGACAAGGACATGGAACCCTGTCTTTTGTTGACTCTTTTTTTTTCCTTTAAAAAAAGAAAAATTGTTTACTGCTGTGAAATTTCTTTTTTCGTGTTCAGAATAATCTTGTTTTACTTTGTGTCTTATTGCTAATTGTCGTCATTAAGTAGCTGTGTAAGTCTTGACAATATTCCCTAATGAGACAAACCATGGGAAGAAGTCATTCTCAAAAAACATGTTTATTTTTTTACTTCATTGGAGAGATTAAAGACAAAAAATACTTAATTTGTTTGGTCGGCACCTTATTACTTTTTAACACAACACAACAGGGTACTATATATTCATTGCTTGCGGGATTAATGTTCACAAATAATTAAACATTATGATGATTTCCCAATTCAGGTGTGTCATTATATTTTCATTAGTGCCTAATTATAATATAGTTTATTTGTAATCAAAATCATTTGTCCTCTATCCCATTCACATTCAATTCTCAACTCAAAAAAGAGAAAAAGAGTACGCTGTTTCTCATTTCTCACAAGAGAAATTGAATTCTACAGCTCCATGTTTGAGGCTTTTAAAATTTAGAGTAAATGTCCTTTTCAATTTTTAATCATTTGTTTGATGGACTTTTTACCCCTAAAAAATTTAAACACCCAAATCGATTTTTATATACTTTGATATATGTATATTTCAGTCCTTAGTTAGAGACCGAAAAGAACATTTACTCAAAATAGATAGAAACTGGAACGTAGATATATCAAAGTATATATAAACCGATTTGAGTATTTAGATTTTTTAGGGGGTGAAAAGTCCATCGAATAAATGATTAAGAACCGATAAGAATATTTACTCTAAAGTTTAAACAATAGTTTTATTTTATTTTATTTTATGTATGTCCAATATGTGAGACGTGGACCTACTTGCTCCATGGGTCAATGGTCAACAATTCTAAGGTGAAAATTGAAATGTCATAGCTAGTTGCAATTAATAATAGTAAATATTAGTAAAATGGAATCCTACACATAGGGGTAGAACTGTCTTTTTACCTTCTTAAACCTATATATTATCTCCCTAATGACTACGACCTTGGAAATCTCACATGAATTAAACCTCTGAAAAGAAGGCATTGCCTTTTTCATCTTTAACTTTTGATAAAATAGACTTAAAAAGATGATATTTTAATTCTCAAAAAAATGATTTCATTATCTTGTTGGGTTTATTTTCATAATAAAACCATATTAGGGGATAAGTTATACTAGTGGCATCTCATAATTAGTGCCGTTAACTCATTATGTAAGTTAAATTCTAGACTTTTTTTTTTTTTGGTATATTCATATCTAAATACATTTACTCATCAAAAAATAGAAAGAAAAAGAAAATAATAACAACAATAATAGAAGGAGACAACAAAATGCAATACCTAATAAATATCTTTATTTTTATTTTTTATTTTTTAAATATACCAACAGATGGAACGTGAGAAAATACAAAAGGTGGCTAAGAGATATTGAGGAATTTTATTGACAAAGACGAGGGAAAGGACTATAAAAGAATGTCCTCAGAAAAACATGGGAAGATCCAAACATGGCTACTTCCATGAACCATGAATAGAGAGCTTTGTCTTTTCAAAATTTAGATGCTTTAACAACCTTAAAAAAAATAAAAATAAAAAATGAAAGATGCAATTCTTAACTATTATACTATACTATACCATGGTTGATTTTATATATAATTTAGGAAGAGTTTTTATAGTGTACCTGAAATACCAGTGTTTCAGTTGTTTTAACTGTTGATTTGAATTATAAAAAAATATATAATATATATTAATTAAAATCAACGGTTAAAACAATTAGAATACCAGTGTTTTAGGTACACTTAAATTTGTTTCTATAATTTAAAGAACACAAAATATCCCACAAAGCATTAATAGTAATACTAGTAATAAGAAGAAAGAAGAACAAAAGATTTACATTTAAAATAGGGGAACAAAAATAAAATATCAACTACCACAAAAGACAAGATTAATGACAATTAGCTAGGATTAGCGTGATTTAAGACTGCGTTTGTTTTGAGAGACTGATATTTAGTATTATATTTAGTGGTTAGGATTGAAATTAAAATTTTAGTTTCTTTAATACTTCTAAAAAGTAGAGATATGTTAAACTGAAATTTTGTAAGAATAAAAACAAAAACATTAATAACATTTTTTAAAAAATATTTTTATTTAATTTTTTAAATTCTAAATCTATTATTCAATATTTATATTTTTTAAACTAAACATTATACTAAAACATAATTCACTCAGCATATTTTACATCAAATACAATACATAAATTTAATTTAATTTTTATCTTTTAGTTTTTATTTCATAGTCTCAATTTCTCGGATTTAGATTCTCTAAAATTTGAATTTCACTTTAAAAAGTAAAGTGTGATCTTCTACCTTTAAATAATTTTTCTTTTATATTTATTTTTGGTCCTACCTATAAAATCAATGGTGAGAAATCACACTTTACTTTTTAAAATGAAATTCAAACTTTAGAGGATCTAAATTCCAATTTCTCAATTTGAGTTTTCTTTCTAAATGCAATCTAAGAGAATTTTTTTTTTTTAAAATTAAGTATCTAACAAGTACTAGTAATTGAGAATGGGGCCTACATATGTTATTGGGTGTATCTAGCAAACAAGCTTCCAAAATTGGTATCTCAATCTGACGGTGATGCCCAAAAGGTACACACTACATAGTTCCAATTCCATATACACAGGGGATTGTTGTCCCATTAAAAAAGGGCTTTTCATAAAGAAAGAAAAAGGAAATTAGACCAACCACGCATGCCAATTGCCAAAAGCTGTTGAACAAGGAAATTCCCAGAAAAAGAAGAAACATTTTCTCTTTGTCTTTTGGGACTTGGGAGCACTAGATCATTTGCGTGTTCTAATAAATTCATAATAGTAATCCTTGTCGAAACAAAAAATCTATAGAATCCTGCTTAAATTTATCCAAATAAAGAAGGTTAAGACTAGGGTGACAAATGGATTTAAATTCGTTGGTCGGTCCGTGTAATCCGCAAAAAAAAAATAGGTCGGACTAAAAATTTAAAACAGACAAATAGTAAAAGTCTGCCTAACTTACACCGCTTAAATAATGGGTTTTGGTAGGATGGATTTTTTTGCCGGATTTAGTGTTCTTTTGGTAAGAGGGTGTTTTTGTAATTTTTTGTCAAAATCCAACTTCTCCCAACCCAATTTATAAGAGAATGAAGATGAAAATTGAGTGTTTTGGATTATGTTTATTTTGATTTGGAGATAATTTATAATTATGTTTTGGATAAAAACTTGGTTTATAATTATATTTATTAGATATTTATAATTACAAAGACTTTAATGTTTATAAATATAAAATTATAATTTTTTTATGCATTTATAAATTAAAAATTTATTAAAATTATTGTGAAATTATATATATTATTCA
>NC_029790.2:3105597-3113372 GCF_000816755.2 Arachis ipaensis | reverse complement strand
TATAGTATAAATATATAAAAAAATTCACAAAATATAATATATATATATATATATTTTGAAAAATATTCTCAATATTTATCAGAATAAGTACTATAAGAAAAAGGTGTTGTGATTTGTGAATAAGCTTCCATAAAGTTAAGAAGGCAAACATCCAATAGTAACGAAGGGATACTCTATGAATTTAACTAACATATATCCTTATATATTTGCTTTGTATTCATTAAACTAAAAAAGTTTTAAAAAATATACTAGTAATAAAATTCAGTTAGGAATTTTTTTTTGTGACTGAACATAACACAAAAAAAAAATGACCTAAGATAAAGAGTAGCACTATTCTCTAATAACAATGTCTAAATTATTAGGGAATAGTAACCACTCTAGGTACACCTATTTGTTTAAAACAGCAGTTTTAGCCATTAAATCAGCCGTTCTGTTTGCCGCTAAATGAGCACTAAAATAACTGTCCAATTGCGCTGAAACATCTCTTTGATTTTGTCAAGCAGATCAGAGACATTCATAATCATGCTGGTGGTGCTTCGCGAAACAAGAAGAAACGCATCAAGATTATCAATTTTACAAATGACCTCTTTGCACTCACAATCCCAAGTCATAACAAGACCTCTCCAAATATCATGAAGCTTACAACAGAGAACACTAGAAAGAGATATACTGGCAGAACAACATTTCATCCAAATTTCCATGCTGTCTCTAATAATACATCCAAAATCAGCTAATTGCTCATTTTCAAAAACATTTGCATCGCAGTTCACTTTACAGACATTCATTGGAGGTGGTTCCTAGTTATATTGCAAATAGGAAGGAATAATATGTTTTTGGTTGGTAACAACCTTAGAGAAATCTCAAGCAGCATGTTTAACTAAGTGAACAATTTTCTCCTTACTCCATGGATCATCTTAATGGAAGATGTCATTGTTCCTATCCCTCCAAATCCACCAAAAGGCCGCTGCAAAGAGAAATTCATTTTTGTTGAGGTTAGAACGAATCCAATACATAAAATTCAAACTAGAGTCCTCAGCGGTCACTCCCAAATTTAAGCTAATCCAAATCTGACGAGCTTTTTGACAAGTCCTAAAGCAGTGGTTAATATCCTCTAGAGCAAGATAACATCTCTGACAAAAATTAGAAGCAGCAAGACCTCTTTGAAACCGGTAACTAGCTGTGGGAACTCCGTTGTTGAGACAAAGCCAGAGTAGACACTTTATCTTCTCCGGTATTCTCAAGCGCTAAAGCCAAAGCCAATTTTCATTATCATTCCAGCCAAATTTCTTCTTCAATAGCCATTCATACCCGCTTTTAGTCGAGTAGGTGAGAGTATTTGAGTTTGTCCAAAACCAACCTGTTTTATCTCCTGTCTGCTTGATATGATCAAAGAGCATCAAATCAAGTTTAACTTCTTCCGGAATCATTGTGCAAAGAATATCTCACCGCTAATGTCCATGGTGCCAGATATCTTCTAGCTTCAAGTGAAAATTAGAGATGTGCACAAAAGGAACCAAAGGAGCTAGCGTTCCACATAGTCAAGCATGATACCAAAAGGATTGAGACATCCTACCTGTACACCAATCAAACTCATCACGAAGCTTTTCTATTGTTTTATAAATTGCTCGCCAAGTGCTTGAAACATTATTAGAAAAATTGGGTGAAAAGTAAGAACTCTCAGATAAATATTTTGCCAACATAATTGTTACCTAAAGCTTATCTTTATTATGTAGTAATTGCCAAAAAGCTTTCCTAATAAAGCAAAATTTACACATTGGGTATCTCTAATTTCCAAGCCTCCATATTTTCTTGGAGTGACAATTTTGCTCCACTTGACATAATTTAAGCAACGCTCCCCCACCTTTTCCTTCCACAAGAATTGTCTAAGTATAGAATCAACATTTTGACAAATCGAAGTAGTAAAAAGAGTCACTTGCATCTGATAAATAGGAAGAGAAGAAGCAACAGATTTAATTAAGCAAAGCCTGCCTGCTCTATTAAGGAGCCGACCTTTCCAACTAGCCAGCCTATTCTTGATCTTCTCTAAAGAGTCCAAAAAATAGACCTAGCAGCTCGAGGATGATTAAGGTTCACCCCCAAGTATTTGCCTAGGTCACTGAAGCTTTGCAAAACAACCCCAAGGTGTGCACAACATTCTGAACTTGATTTTTCTTCGCTTTACAAAAAGGAGGAGGTCATCTGCAAACATCAAGTGAGAAACTCTAGGTCCCCCTCTAGAAACAGCCACACCATCCCAAATACCCTCGTCAACTTGTTTGGAAATGAAGCACGCCATGCACAAAACAAATAAATAAGGAGAAATTGGATCTCCTTGCCTGAGCCCTCTACGAGGTTGGAAGCTGTCCAATCTATTCCCATTCCAAAGGATGGAAAGATTTGAGGCCTAAACACAATTCATTACAAGCCAAATAATTAGAGAAAGAAAGCCAAAAGCTTCAAGAGTGTGCTCAAGAAAATTCTAATCAACTCTATCATAAGCCTTTTCTAAATGAATCTTAAAAGGCATAACTCCTTTTCTAGACTTTGTCCGCTTAAGAAAGTGAAGAACTTCTTGGGCCACAATAATATTATCAGGCGCTCCTCTACCATGAATAAACCCTCCCTCTAACAATCTCATCCAAAAATGGTCGTAATCTATTAACCAGCACTTTAGTCACTAGCTTATAAATTACATTACAAAGGCTTATAGGCCGAAAATCCTTCAATCTAGTTGGAGAGTCGCACTTAGGGATAAGAACAATCAAAGTTTTCAACAAAGAATGGATTAACGTCTCCCCTAAGAATGCTTTCTGAATAGTACGCCACACCTCATGACCCACCACATCCCAATATTCTTTGAAGAAAAAAACTTGAAAACCATCCGGCCCAGGAGCTTTGAACGAACTCATATTAACCAGAGCTTCTTTAACCTCCAACATTGTTACTGGTTTAGACAAATTATCACAAGCATCTTGGCTAAGAGATGGCATAGGAATTTCTCCCGTGTAATTAATCTCAACAGGCTCAGTAGAGCAGAATATATTTTGAAGAAATGAACAATCTCTCTTTGCAAAACTTCCAGATCATCAGACCAGGACCCATCACTAACCAGCAACCCATGAACCTTGTTAGATTTTCTTCTAAGGATGGTTTGCAGATGGAAAAAGCTAGTATTTCTATCACCATACCGAACCTATTGATCTCTTGATTTCTGGTATCAAAGTAATTCTTCCTGGGCCAAAACTAGATTATACTCAGCTCTCAGTTCTTTCTCTTTGTGCTTCAAAATCGGATCATCGTCAGCTTCCATCTTCCGTTGAATACAATTCAAATAAGCCTCCAATTTCCTCTTTTTAATAAAAATATTGCCGAAGACCGTAGAGTTGAATTCCAACGAAGCTTCTTGAACCCCAACAACTTCCTATGGATTTCAAAGTCTGTACTATCCCAAGATTTCTGTACAATAGCCTTGTAATCAGGATGCATTGCCCATGCTGCTTGGAATCTAAAAGGCCGGTTTCCTTTCTTGATAGGAACTCCTTAACATCGAATAAGCAGGGGACAATGATCAGAGTGGGAACGGCTGAGAACTTCAACAAAAGCTTCTGAAAAAAAGAAGGCGCCATTCTGTAGTACAGCAAGCTCTATCTAATCTCTTTGCAATTTCTTTGTTTCCTTGAATTTTACGGAACCAAGTAAACCGTCTTCCAGAAGTTGTCAGATCAAAAAGACCACAAGAATCTAAAGTACTTGCAAAGATACTACTGCGATTCGAATAGAAATTACCCCCTTCACCTCATGAACACTCAAAATATCATTAAAATCTTCAACCACCACCCACTGGTCCTGAATGCACAACCCAATATCAAGCAGATGACTCCATAATTCTACTCTATTAGTGGTTTGAGGGCTGCGATAAACCGCACTGCAGATCCATCTTCGCCCACCACCATTAATTTCCAAAGTTATACATTGATTCATAGCCCAAAAAATTTTACAAGAAAATTTTAAATTAGTAGAGAGGAACTAAATTCCTCCCTTGTGTCCAACAGCATCTACAATCCCTACAGGATAATAGCCTAATCTCCCCCAAAATTATTTCATAGTTTCAAACCCAATATGAGTTTCCACCAAAATAAAAAAAGTTGGTTGAAATTTTCGTACCAACTCCTTACAGTGCACCCGAGACATCTTATTTGACGGCCCCCTTACATTCCAACTAATAATATTTAAATGGTCGCAATCCATAAAAATAAATTAAATAATTGGAATGTATAATCATTCTACCTCACGTTGATAGACCCCTGTCTCCAAGTGTCTTCTCGCGGACTTGCGCCGCAGAACCATCATTCCTCTGTTGAGGTTGGTTCTCCAAGTTTGTTGTTGCACTAGCTTTATCAAGCTCTTTTTGTACTCGAAAATCCATTGACAATGCTTCAGTAGGTGAGTTTTGAAGTGAAATAGAACGCTGCCTTTTGTGCCCTGCTTTAAAGAAAGGAGTATTCTGATCCTTGAAAACCACCTAAGTTGTTCCCAAAGAGCCAAGCGTGGATGGATGATCCTTCTTTTCCTTAGGCCCTACCTTTGCATTTGATAAGGACTTCACTTCACTTTTGCATTTGATGAGGATCCAGCATGCATGTTATTAGACCCAAAAGAAAATTTCTTACTCACCAAATTGGAGCATATTGCTACATTGGCTTTTTTTGGCACCACATTGGGGCTTTTACCCACTTTTTCCTTACCTTTTCTACTAACTGTAACCCATTCACCATCTTTTGCACGAGTATCCCTATCCATGCGTGATTCTTGCAAATAATCATGCACAAGACCCGCTACTTCACACTTCTCCATAATTGGAATTGATTTGGCATTAATTCCAAATTCAAAAGTTGAATTTTGATTTTTTACTGGGATTTGACTACCTTCTGCCGTTTTCTCATTGTTATCCACCGAAAACAATGACGGCAAATTTTTCTCCTTCACCGTGCTTTCCTTCCCAATGTCGTTGTTGTTCTCTTTCAGACATTCTCTTGTTACATGCCCAAAGCAGCTACATTTTTCACAAATTAAATTCAAGTGCTCATATTTTATGTCATACATATCACCATCAACTAGAATTTTTTTTATGACTGGAAGTCTCAAGTTAATTTGCACACATGCTCTTGCATACTTTCCCCTCTCCGCAAACTTGGTGGCTAAGTCGATGCGGATCGGTTTGCCAATAACTGACGTAATCATTTTCATGGCTCTCTCTTGATAATAGTTAATGTTTAAACCTGTGATTCTTATTCAAACCATGGTAGACCCAAAAGTGTTTTCACAAGGTCTGAATGAAGAACTCCAAGATTTAACAGCAACATAACTACCAGTACTCATCCACGGTCCTCCAAAGAGAACTTTTTCTCTATCCTCCAAGAGATTAAATTTGACTAAGAAATAGCCAAAACCGATATCTAGTACCTCATATCCTCCTTTGGTTCTCCAGACGGCTTTAAGCCTGTGCGTGATCGCCGTATAGCTAAAATGTTTTCCAAGAACTTTGATCACGATGGCATCTTTGTAGGGCTCTGCCAATATCTCCTTTGCTTCTTCAGTGAACGTCACAGTTGGTATCTCCGAATCGCATTGCTTACCAACTACTGTAGCCATCTTATCCCCATCAAGAGAATCAACAACCTCCAAATCTCTCCTTGATGAGGCACCAGCAACTTTATCTCTGAACGATATTCGCTGACCTTGAATCTTGTTACTGTCTCCTTTAATCCCATCCTTTTCACTTGATGCATGCCCCCTCCACGCTCCCCCTATTGCTTCCGCCGGCATGGCCGGCTGCCTCGCTATGTGCCACCCTCAAAGGCTCTCCCCCACTCTCTCCGCTCTCCATTTCATGTACTCTCATTCAGTTAGGATTTACTATTTTGAGAGTCGTCCTTTTTTATCGTTTTCATTAACCGCAGTTGAAAAAACAACCAACCACCAAACCTAACTTTTTTCTAACCTCTTTAACCTAGAGTGACATTTGTTATTTGTCAATCTTTTTTTTTTTTTTTATGACATGATATTTGTCAATTTAATTAGTTAGAACTTGTAAAATTTCATATAAGTATTTTTTTTCCGGTAAAGCAACCGGGCCAAGCCCCAAAAAAGATAATTAAGCTATTGTACTTGGGGTATCACTTCCCCCATTTACATCAAGAAAGATCCATTTCACAGTTCATATAAATATTAGACAAATAAAGTTTTAGATTATAAAAATCAAATCTCTAAAGTTTGGATTTCACTTTAGAGAGTAAAGTGTCATCTCTCACCATTTATTTTATAAGTGAGACCAAAAATAAATATAAAAAAAAAATCATTCAAAGTTAGAAAATCATATTTTACCCTCTAAAGTACAAATTTAAAATTTAAAGAATCCAAATTCATAAAAATCATATCAATGAGTGGGCTAGGCCCCTTGTTTATTAGACCAAAAAACATACTAAAATCACGGAGAGATAAAATATATGATTCGTAAAATGTAATTTTTTTTTCAAATGTATAAATATTTAATAAAATATAATGATTGTCTTAATAATTATTCATAATTAAAAAACAGAAGGAAAGATTAATATGAGGAGGAAGAAGTATGACTGGCCAGATGATTGGAGACTAAGAAATATAGTACTGCGAGGAGTGAAAAAGAAGTATATGCAATTATGTCTGAGTATACAAAAGAATAATATTATCAACCGTCTGGATTAAAATTTTTCACCCTAACCATTTATTACAAGCATAATCTGCCAATGAATTCAGGACATCTACAACAAAATTTAGCTGACAAAAATTTGCAAATTTTAGCTTCGAAACAAATGGCTTTGAAGGGGATAGCCATTCAAAGAATTGATTGTTTGGTGCATGGTAATGCAAGCTCCAATTTCATGAATATGTATTAAATAAATAAATGTTGTTGCCATATCAACTTCTTGCTCTTCCAAACTTCCAACATGGTTTCATAAGTGGTAAATAGACTCAGCATAAAGATCAAGAGTTGCTCTCTTCTGTGTATACGTATCAAGAAAGTGCTATTCAAACTTTGCAAACACAGCAGCACTCAATGTGTTGGGGACCCTTCATCTCCCAAAGACTGCACATGTACAACACCATCTGCAATAACTACTGTCAGTAAAGCAGAAAATGTAAGCAATCATTTTGTATATTACCTAAATGGTTGGATTAAAAAGGAGTATCCTGCTATGTTATATTCTTTAGCAAAAAGTCAAGTGTTGAAGCCTAACTTATTTTATAAAGGTTATATTGTCAAACTATCCAGACTTGCATAACAAAGCATAACTTCAAATCATGCATCTAAAACAAAGTATCCTTGTGCAGAACCAGTTCCAGAGGCACCACTCAAACAAATACCACCATCAGAAAACTTCAGAATTATTATTGTTAACAATAGAGGAGTGGTAAAATGTTCATAATCAAAACCCAAGTATGTATCGATTAACATTATTAATGGCATGACGGCAAAATAAGTAATACACCAGAACAAGAATATCTTAAAAGAAGCCTCAAGAAAAGATGCATACCTACAAATTATTTAAATGACAAGCTGCTGAAGATGTCATTTGCACTAATTTTATTTTTCTAATATTAGTGCATGCTGCCATGTGCAACCACTGGTATAAAACTTGAATGATTCTCAACATAGAACATATGCAATTAACTGCAAGTTCCTTCGTTAGAATTCTAGACAAGTTCAGCTTCGGGCAAGAGTAAGGAACAAATTT
>NC_029790.2:3102892-3105534 GCF_000816755.2 Arachis ipaensis | reverse complement strand
AGTGAAAAGTGAAACAGGTGATATGAATGACAATATAATTTATGATGGAAATGCATGCAAGGGGACTTCATAACCATGCTTGAACATTTGTCCCAATATTTTCAGAACCATGGATCTCTGACCATGGTTCAGGTAAGCTTTGTACATTATCCACAATGTTTTTTTTGTGCAATTAATTTTAACACCTTCCATTTCATCAAAGACATAACGCATCTCATCAATACGATTATGTGATCCATATAAGACAAGCTTACAATGATACAAGGACCGACAGATTCTCCACCCAGCACATTCAGCACGTTTCACAAAAGTTTCTAGCCTTTCTATTGCATTACACCGATAATAAGTTGCAGTAACGCATCTCATAATACTTGCTGAGGCTATCCGGGTTCTGCGCTCAAAAGCCTCATTAATTGCAATCTCCATTTCCTCTAACCAGTCCTCCTGGGAATAGAGCTTAATCAACAAGGCGTTCAACCATGGTCTGTAATGTTTTTGTGGAATAAGCTTCAACAATCCCTCTACCTTCTTCACTCTATCCGAATCTGAACTTTTACAATACGCACATATCATGGCCCTGATCAATGGAATTTCTTTTTTGTTTACATGATCCCTTACTAGAGAATACATCTCTTCCATCTTCTCCAGATTACCTGATTGTCCATAGCCTCGAAGCATTAGCAGGTGGGTTTTCAAGTTAGGCTTGACAGGGCCTCTGTTCATCATTTGAAAAACTCTCTCCATGTCATGCCACATCGAAGCCGAGATATATCCAGCAATCAAATAATTATAAGTATTCTCACTGGGTTGGAGGTCCGACTCTTTTATTGCCTGGTATGTTTCTTCCATGTGATCCACCAACAGCAAGCGAGAGTAAAGAGATATGAGAATATTGTATGTGCCAATTGAAGGAGGACAAGCTGCATGCTTCTTCATATCACAGAACAACTCGTGACAATTCTTTGCAAGACCATTGAACATAAAAGCACTCATCAATGCATTGTAAGTGCTGGTCGTTCTCATGCCCTTCTTTGCAGCATCTAGAAAGATCTCAACGGCATGATGAACATCTTTACATCTACCTGCAGCTTTTATGCCCTTAGAATACTCATATACACTCATGGGGGAGTCAACACCATAATTCTTCTTCTCCCTCCTCCAATCAAACACCTAAATCATTAACAACCCAATCTAATAAGAAACAGGGATTACCTTCCAGGTCAAACAAGTGCTCTGATTCCTTTAACAAACACTACTCCTTCATACTTTATAAAACTGTTTAGGTAAGATTCCAAGAAGAAAAATCATAAAATAAATAGCTTTAGCTTATGAAAAACATTAATTATAGAAAATTCAAGCATAGGATTGCATTTTTGTTTTCCTCATTTTAATTCGAAGTTAACACAATCCAAGTTGGGAATCTTTGCAATATACCTGAAGGGCCAAGGAAGGCCACGAATCCAACTGATTCAAGAGCTCGAGCAGCACAGATCCACCTACATGACTTTCAATCAGTGATGCAGAGTTCTCATCGAGGATCTCAATTACCCGATTGGAATCCGAGGCTTCGAGAACCAGTTGGTTCTTCAAAACCGATGCTTTATTGATGAGATCCTCTCCGAACGGAAGCCTGCGTTTCTCGATGAAGAGGGGAGTAATATCTTGGAGCGGGTGAGGAGGAGGAGGGGTAGCGGAGGTGCAGTGGCGGCGCGTGAGGCCAGGCGATGTGAATGCGGCAGTGGTGGTAGTAAAGGACGGAATATTAGGTTTAGGGTTAGGGATTCCATGGGAGTGGAAGCAGAAGTGTTCGGCTTGCGCTACTGCGTCTGAAGTGAATCTCCAAACTCGCTTCATCGTTTTGGTGATTGAGATTTTGTTAGGGTTTTACACTCAACAAGAAAAATCCCCACTAACCCCTCCTTCCCCACTGACGCAGGCACGAACAATAAGGTCATAGAATCCATGGGGCTTCTTTTTGGTCAATATGGGCTTGGGCTTTCCCTTTTATTTTCCTTTCCTATTAGGCTGTTCCGCAGACATTCATTTTTGCAAAGGTCCATTCAAATAATTTCTTTTTGGAACGCTTAAATTTGAATTTAGAGCATTATGCAGGTAAAAAAAAATGAGAATTGGGCTTAGGCCCGTATGTTTACCAAAAAAAAAGAATTTATGCATAGACAGATAGTACTTAGGTGATTGACCAAAAAAAAAAGAAGAAGATAGTACTTAGGTGGTTGACTGACCTCTCCAGACTCCACCTATGATATATCATTATATTGGTTCTGAGTTCTGACCAAAAAAAAAAAGGGTTATATATTGGTAAATAAAATTTGAAAAGTTAAAAACAGAAATTAATTAATTCTTTTGTTTTGTTTTGGTTGAAATTTACATATTATATTTCAAGTTGTGTTTCCTTGCATTATGGTACTCGCAAGCAAAATACTGTTTAAAACAAGTTAAAATTATAAAATTCTCATTGATGTTATTTAAAAATTGTAAATACCTTGTTGAGTAAATTAGAAGTGACTACCAATAAGTATAAATAATAATGGTTATGTTTGGTGAAATAATTTTTAAAATTTAGGATAAGATATATTTTTTAAAAAATACTTCTTACATTTTATTTTATTTAATTTTGTTAT
>NC_029790.2:3097611-3102456 GCF_000816755.2 Arachis ipaensis | reverse complement strand
AATAATAAATCAAAATATTATTAATATATAGGATTATATAAATTTTTTAGTTTCAATCAGTATAAACTTTTACAAAATACTTCTCACTTTTCAAAATTATAAGCACAAATATATAATTTTTTAATTTATGAAACACAAACACTTTTTCTTAAATTTTGTTACCAAAACCAGACATTTGTATACTCAGTTACTCACTACTCACAGTTCACAACTCACTAGAGATCACAATTCATCACATCCACATATAACTTGTTTCAACCTCCACCACAAAGCACAACCGCACTAAATGCACAAGTCAACTATACAAATGCCTTCTCTAACATTAGATACATAGATCATTGCATTTTTCTAATCTCACTAAGCCCATCCCTTTTATAATAAAATATCGTCTTTTTTTTTTGTGACTAATAAAATATCGTCTTCACAGTTCACATCACTATCTTTAATTAATATATATTTAAAATTAATTTTAATGTATTATAATTTTAAATAACTAAATACATATTTTTTATTTTATTAATTTAAATATAAATTAATTATAATAATAATAATTATATTTTTAGATGAATGTAAAAAATATTTGGTATATTATAACAAGAGAAACGGATAAATAGGTCCCTGACCTTTTGTTCTGCAGACATTTTTGTCCCTAACCATTGAAAAATACTTTTTAAGTCTCTGACCTTCACAAAACTTGGACAAATCAGTCCTTCCGTCTAAATGCCTCCGTCAGGGACTGATCCGTCTTTACCATAAAAGAAAGAAAAAAGTGATTAAAATGTGTTGGTTGGGACTTGGGAGCACATATCTTGGTGCAGACAAATCTCCTTCACCGTCCTTCACTTTATGCATATCTTCATCCCAAAAAAGTCGAAAAATCCGTTCAATTTCACTGTTTTCGTTCCCCATGTAACACAGCAGAATCTTCTGCTCAAGACAAAAGAAAAAACAAGCTCGAAAGATTCTTTTTTCCTTCAGGGCCGAGAGGTATGACATGAACATCAAGCTAGTAAACTGTGTGTGTCACACAATTACGCATCAAAGTTGTTACATTTTTCATTCGTATTTTGATTCTTATAAACTTCAACCCACTCTTTGAACACTGATTGTACTGGGTTTAATTGTTCAGCTCACTTTTACTTTGTTCATGTCTTTGGTTTAATTTGATCATGAATGGTTCATCCTTCACTCACCGTTTCACATAATGAAGTGGGTTTTGCTGTGAAAAGTTTTAATCTTGAGGTGATTCAGAAGGCGATTGAGGGTTTTGAATAATTGGGTATGATTCCTTTTAGTTCTGATTAATAATTTAATCTGAAGATGAATCACTAGCTGGGTGAAGGGTATGCGTCTTGTTGATTATTGTTCGTTTAATTTTTCGTCCTGCTTGGTTTTGTCTGAATTTTTATTTTGTTTGATACTGACTTTTTCTCTGAACCTGAGGAATGTTTTTTGGTTTATCAAGTGGGGTTGTTCTGTTACCCTCTTGTATTAAACACTGAAGAGAAA
The DNA here is from genome assembly GCF_000816755.2 of Arachis ipaensis. Taxonomy (NCBI): domain Eukaryota; kingdom Viridiplantae; phylum Streptophyta; class Magnoliopsida; order Fabales; family Fabaceae; genus Arachis; species Arachis ipaensis. Next base: position 3,100,947 of record NC_029790.2, on the reverse strand, counting down.
AATTACAAACATGATGATTCATATTCTTCAGATTCAAGGAATTTGATGCTTGCTAAATTTTGCATAACCTTTATATAGGTCAAAGGAAGATTCTGGTATTTTTTTTTTTAAAATATTCCATACATCATCAACACAAAAGACAACAACACTACTAAGTAGATTCTTTTGACAAGCAAAGGGTTTAGCTTTATTGGCAATGCATTCACTTAAAATATAATATCTGTTTGATTGCATACTGTTGAAAGCTTTCTACTTTGCCATTATGCTACTTAATGCTTCACAAATTTATTATATTTTTTGTAGGGTTGAAATACAAGGATACGTTATGAATATTTTGTAGTTGATAAGATGCTTGGGCATTGCAAAATATTGTCAGTTGCTGTGAGTTATGTATGCTATATCCCCTGCGATTCACACTGAAGAGATGGGTTATGCTATGAGTAGACTGGAGATTGATTCCGACGTCTCCGACGATGGAAGTGCCATTTTTGAAGATTGTACTAGTCAACCGACCAAAAAACCCTTGAACTATTTAGACAATGAGATTTCTCAGCTCACAAAGTTGAAGTCGACGCCTCATCAATTGCTAGGCCAAGTTGGACCCGGAAGGCCTGAGTTGCCTGTTTCACCTGTAAAGTTGCTTGCAGGTCGGGAATCCAATTATTCAGGGCGAGGAAGGTTTTCGTCGGCCGACTGTTGTCATCTTTTAAGCAGATATTTGCCAGTAAATGGTCCCTCACTTATTGACCAGATGGCAAGTCGAGCATATGTCTCGCAGTTTTCAGCCGATGGTTCTCTCTTTGTCGCTGGGTTTCAGGTAAACTAAATTCTTCTTCACACCTTATTTAACTCTTTCGATGCTCCGATATTTTCCTAGTTTATGCTCTGGTTCTTGTTATGTTGTGGAAACTACACAGGAAGGCTTGCTTTATGGTCATATTAGGCATGGTTCTTTGTTGATCTCTTTAAACAAACATAAGGATGCCATTGTTTCAACTTTAATTAAACCAGGGATATTTACTTTGCAGGGAAGCCACATAAGAATATACAATGTGGATGAAGGTTGGAAAGTTAAGAAGAATATTCTAGCCAAAAGTTTGAGATGGACAATAACTGATACATCTCTTTCTCCTGATCAACGCTATCTTGTGAGTTTTCAATTTTCTTTTGTCTATCTTATTGCATGGATAAAATTTATCTAAATCGTTCTGATCTGTTGCTTTCCTCTATGGTTATTTGATATCATGGAGGAAAAGGAAAAGAAAGGAACATGATTTGAGACAGAAGAAAATATAAGGAAATAAATGAACGGTGAAGTGGTGGAGGAGTTATCCCTTCCTTGCAAATGTAAAAGAAGGGAGGCTTTGCTTTCTTTGGTTAATATTACCATCCAAGAGGAAGAGGATGCAAAAATAGTTGGTCTCATCTAAGTAACATTACTCTAAATCCTTTCCCTTCAAACTAGGGACAAATTCCCTTCCTCTAGCACTTTCCCTTCCCTTTCGAAGACGAAAACATCTGCTACACGGAGGCAGGGGTGCTATTGTACATTGTTACTACTGTTGGTCTTTTTCTTATGGCATCTGTACTCTTTGATTTCAGGTTTATGCCAGCATGTCACCTATCGTACACATTGTAAATATTGGATCTTCTGAAACAGAGTCTCTAGCAAATGTTACGGTACTGATGATGAATATTGCCACTATTTGAATTTAAATTGTTCTCCTAATTCCATGAAATCTTCTATTTTCTTGAAAGCTCTAGAATATCACTGTGGACTAGCTATTCGAAAATTGGATCTTTCAAAATGGATGTTTTATGCAAATATTATGTTTTAGTGCCATTATTTTCTATTTGTAATTCATTTCTGAAAATATGCAGGAAATCCATGATGGTTTGGATCTTTCTTCAAGTGATGATGGAGGTTACTCTGTTGGGATATTCACTGTTAAATTCTCAACAGATGGGAGAGAATTAGTTGCAGGAAGCAGTGGTGATTCTATATATGTTTATGATCTTGAAGCAAATAAGCTTTCACTTCGAATTTTAGCTCACACGGTATTGTTTCATGGCACCAACATTATGTTTATTTACCCTCATTTCCCCTGTATTCTGATTTCTGGTTCTATGATCCCAAAATCTAGTCCTCTCGGTCTGTTGTGTATGGTACAATTCATTTTGCATAAAATGAAGGACGATGTTTTATAACATATGTTGTTGAATGGCATGGTGGTTGGCTCATCTATAATATTGGCCATCCTTTTACATTAGTGCTTGTGAAGCTCTATTTGAAAGCTTGTCTTTGTTCATATATTTGTTAAAAGAAGTCAAAAGTGTATGAATATCTTTCAAGGATGTTGCTAGAATTTCCTGTCCCACAAGAGACACTGTTTTCTTCCTAGCCTTTGTTTGAACTCACTATTCTATGACTACTATGCTTTGTTATACACAAGATGTGGTCTTTTGATAAGAAGCTTTGTAATATTAAATACTGATTACTAGTTTAATGAGAACTTTCCAAAATTAATTTACTAAAAGTTGTACAATCTGGTCTTTGATAGAAGAAGAATAAAGGGGTCATGTACTTATGTGGCTTCTAGTTGGCCTGGAATATTAATCAGTGGATCTAACATTTTTTTTCTTCAGTCAGATGTGAACACCGTATGCTTTGCTGATGAAGCTAGCCATCTTATTTACTCCGGTAGTGATGATACTTTTTGCAAGGTATGTTCTGCACAATAACTGCAACATGGATTCTGTTAAGATTTATGTCCCATTTTCCTGCATCTCGGTAACTGCTGTTTTACATGTGAAGTCTTTGTTATTACTCGATACTCATCATTGGTTTTTACTGAATAGTTTCTTAACTCTTGTATTTGGCACTTAAATTGGAATGCAACCTTAGCAATTTTGCCCTTTCTCCCTGTTCTATTGTCAAGGACACATTCTGACTTGCAAATTTGTGTAGGTATGGGATCGGCGTTGCTTAAATTCTAGAGGTAAGCCCGCAGGGGTCCTCATGGGCCACCTCGAGGGGATCACATTTATCGATAGCCGTGGGGATGGGCGTTATTTCATTTCAAATGGTAAAGATCAGACCATCAAACTTTGGGATATACGCAAAATGTCATCCAATGTTACGTGGTATGCTCATTTTAGCTTCCAATATCTTTCTAATGGTTCATGTTTCTTAACTTTGATACTTGATTGCATACATTTGATCCAAAAGTTACAAGATATGCAGTGTTTTATATATAGATAATGACATTTCTCTTGTAGTATTTCCCCACCCCCCCCCCCCCCTATTTTTCCTTTACAGAGATCATACAAAGTGAA
>NC_029790.2:3095052-3097588 GCF_000816755.2 Arachis ipaensis | reverse complement strand
TTTTTTTTAATTTAAAAAAATGCTAGAATACTCATAAATATGTTTGTTGTATGAAGTTTCTTTACCTCTCTGCAAGTATATTTCAATATTTGATGAAATGGTTGGCTACAGAATATCATGTTCTAACAGAATACTTTTATTTGTTCTAGCAATCCTGGCTATAGGAGTTATGAATGGGATTATAGGTGGATGGATTACCCACCTCAAGCCAAAAATTTGAAGCACCCTTGTGATCAGTCTGTGGCTACATATAGAGGCCATTCAGTCTTGCGCACTCTTATCCGCTGCTATTTCTCCCCAGCATTTAGGTAAGTACTATGCTTACCTTACTTTTGTATTGATCATTTTCCTTGTGTTATTTTTTGATATTCTTCTTCCTTAAAAGCTGTCATTTTCTCCTCTGGAAGTATTGGCCAACAATAAGTGCTGTTTTCTAAATCAGCCAACTCATCATCTTCGAATATTTCAGTTAACTATTTCCCCCTTCCCATTTGCAGCACTGGCCAAAAGTACATCTATACTGGATCACACAATGCATGTGTTTACATATATGATTTGGTATGTATATCGGTTACTGCTGCTTTATCTTTGTATATTCCTAAAGTAACTACAATTTTTCGCGGGTTCAAATAGTATGAACTGTAACTGCATATTATGTCACAGTCATGTCAATTAATTAACATGCATCAAATCAGAATTCTCCGTTATCACACACTGAATCTGTGGTAATATTCAGGTTAGCGGAGCTCAAGTTGCAACACTAAAGCATCATAAATCACCTGTAAGAGATTGTAGTTGGCATCCATTCCAAACTACACTTGTTAGCTCTTCTTGGGACGGTGATGTTGTCAAATGGGGATTTGATGGCAGTGCTGAAGTACCTCCCCTCTCCGCGAAAAGGAGGGCCTCCAGAAGGAGAAATTCTTAGGTGCTTCCGAAATGCATCGCGCGCCATGTTTATTGGTTGTAACCAAACTCACGCGGTGCTTCATGAGTATCGAAAAATCTCATCATCCAGGAGAAACTTCTAAGAAGATTAACTATGATGTCCATCAAATGAACTATCAAATAATCTGAGAGATCTATGTTGAAGAAGATATTTTGTTAGCATAATAAGGTGCAACATGTAAGTAGCACAAGATCTTGTACATAAATAGCCACTGGTATGACATGGAGGTTGATTCTTTGATAAGCTGTCTGTGCATGTAATAAATTTTATGTGTAATTATAATAATTGTTGTCTCGTTACTTTTGTAGTGAATCTAGTCGTTGCTTTTGTGTTTTTCCTTAAAGCAGAATGCCATGGTACACACCAATTATTGTGTATGCACATTTATGGAAGTTCCAAGAATAAAGCCAAAATGGTTCTAGCTTCTACAAAGGGTTTGCGTCCTACCACAACCCAAAGCTTAAAAAAGAAGCAATCAAATAGCATGTTTGTATACTAGTGAAAGAATAAAAAAGAAAAATAAAGAAAATAAGCAAAAAGAATAGCATGTCTGCAAATTCCTAGTTCCAATATGCATGTTGCTACCCCTAATCTCTATCTAATAATGATAAAAAAAAGGTGAGTAAATTTGGTATATCAAGAAGTAAGAAAAATGCATAAAATAATTTTTATTAGTTGTAGTTGACAAAGAAGTTTGGGGCCTCCAGTGGTACAGTTGACAATGGACCAGAGAGGCAGAGATGTTCCCGGAAGGACCCAAGTTAAATTATTGGATTATGTAACGTAACGATTATGTGTGCAAAATGATTAAAATGTCGACTAAATTAGTTACATTCAGTACAGAAGATAGAAACAAGACATGGAAGGATGAACATGCCTTTCATATACTGTGATTCCATATAACGGTAATATAATATATAACCACATATATAATGCTATTAAAGAATTTAATTTTGTTTATGATCAGTATAAAGTTTTACTACATTGCTATAATTTTGGGTTAGAATAACAAACATAACTATGGAGTAAAGAGCATTGAAGTGATTATAAACGTGTAAAATAAAAGAAATATGTTACCCTGGGATTAACGAGGTAACAACTAATTAAGAAGCGGATATGAGAAACGACAAAAATGGGGAAAGCCGCCATTTGAGGGACAAGTTAGAGCGTAGTTGTTGAACTGCCGTTTATGGTCATGTGCTTCTCAACTGCTTAAGCCTACTCGTTACAGACACAAACCTCAGTTTCTTATATACTTACAAGTCAACACCTATCTTTTCTTTCACAGTTTAGTTTAGTTAACACGAAGATTAGTTAATTAGCAAATAGTATGATTTGCATTGCTAATCTCACAAATCATAGTCGAGTTTGTGAATTCCACATACTATAGTATAGAGACACACACACAGGAAAAAACACGTAACAGTGACACAATGCCAATAATCAAATTTTGGTCCTTTCTTATTCATATTACAATATGAGTAATATATAGAACATTGTTGTAATATAGAACCTCGACTATTCACAGTTTCACACTGCTCACTTTATTCATCCTCATCAATAACGAATAAAAAATTCTAATTTGAA
>NC_029790.2:3091064-3094882 GCF_000816755.2 Arachis ipaensis | reverse complement strand
ATATTAATATTATTATTATATTATATGATTCTTTTTACTCAAAAAATCATCATCCCCTCCATTGATTGCACTCCTCAGCAGGCCGAATCTTCTGCGTCCCGGACCTCACCGGACACCCCGTCTGCACCGGCGGCACCATACAGTTATACTGAACGCAAAGCGAGCTGCTCACCGGAATCTCCGCCGTGGGACTTATCGCTATTCCGGTCAGGTAATTATGCTGCAGATAAAGAATCTCTATACTCGCCGCCAGCAACCGATCAACGAAGCTGGCAGGGACCTGCCCGGAAAACCCGTTGTTGTTCAGGTAAAGATACTGCACGTTCGCCAGCATGGGCGATATCTCACCGGAGAATCTGTTATAGCTAAGATCAACGGTCTGGATCGAAACGTCGTTGACCGGTTGGACCGGACCCGAGAACTGGTTCCTCTCGAGCTGGAGGTTTGTTAGGGGGTACGTAAAGAGTTGAGCTGGAATTGAACCGGTGAACCGGTTCAGGCTTAGGTCGAGGTAGTTTAGCTGGTTGAGCCTGCTTAGTAACCGGTCTACCGGTCCAGTGAACCAGTTCCATGAGAGGGAGAGGTAGTGGAGTGAGGGAGGGAGGGAATCCGGTTCGATCGAACCGGAGAGAGTGTTATGTTTCAGATCGAGCCGGGTTAGCGTTTGAGATGAGAATCTGGGAACCGAACCGGTTAGACGGTTATGGCAGAGGACGACGTTGACGAGCTCCGGGAGGTTTCCAATCGCCGGAGGGATTGTTCCGGAGAGCTGGTTGTAGCTGAGATCGAGAGTTCTCAGGCTGCGAAGGTTGCCTAAACCTGCCGGAATGTCGCCGGAGATGAAATTACGACTAATGCCAAGGAATCGGAGATTGGTAAGTGCAGAGAGAGAGGGCGGGAGATGGCCGTAGATTCGGCCGGGGACGACGGTTAATTCGGCGAGAGCGGAGAGCTTGGAGAGTGCGGGGTCAAGTTTTCCGGTGAGGCCGGGGGAGCCGGCGCGGGGATCGCCAAGGTTTAGAGCGACGACTCTGTCGGCATGGCAGAAGACGCCGGAGAATGTGCATGGATCAGAGGTGAAGTCCCAAGAAGAAAAGAAGTTAGAGCCAGGAACATCGTGAAGCGATTTACGAATAGATTGAAGAGCCAAGAAATCATTGGGATCCAATATAGCATGATGCACTCTGAATATGAAGAAGAAAATTAGGAAGATGAAGGGCGACGCCATTGTGTATAGTGAAAATGTGAAGGTGTTGGGTTTTATAGAGAGAAGAGAGATAGAGTAATGAATTCTTTTGAGCTGGAAAAAGTTGGGGATTCCGTGAATAAGAGAAAGAAGAGGATCGGTTTTTGGGGTGTGAAGGTCTTAAATATGGCGGAGAATGTGTAGGCTTGGAGGAGAAGCAAGAATATCTCCTTTCTCAATCCACAATGTTGTTAATCACCTTTTTATTTTTCAATCTCACACAAGAATATCTCCTCTCACTCACTTGTATTAGCTACAATACAAATCCAGTATTGGAATCAGTAATATCACTAATTTACTTGTTTATTCTTATTTTAATCGTATTCAGGATCGTATCAAACGGTTGTCCGAGCCTACGTGGCTTCCGTACCTGACACCTCACACCTCCACCTAGCTCTACTGTACGTTTTACGTGTACAAAAGTACTATTATTATTTGCTGTTATAGTAAGATGCGCAAACATGAAGCCCGTTATAAGGCTTAAGTATTTTTGTATGCATGTGACACCATGTATATGTTGTTGTGGTTGAACCATTGTTGATGTAATTGGTCAAAGAAAAGAGAGGTGGACTGCACGGGGATTCAGTTTAAGCCACCTGGGTGTTGGGTTCCACTTCCATGCTTGAAGGTGGTCAAGTTAGCCATCTTCACATGCTTCTTGTGTTCTGCACTCTTCCTCTTAGCTGTCTTTTTTTGTCTTTACCCTTATTTCACTCAATTCTTCTACCTTCACAATTAAACTTTATCTATTTACTTTGGTATTCTTCAACTAAATGTCATTTCCAAAACAGTTTGTGAAAACAAGTTTTTTTCCCCCAAAAATAATGTCATTTATATTATGCAATCTATTGAACAGCATTTTAATAAAATTTCAGTAAGATAGACTCACTTTATTCGAGTCTCAAATAATAACATCTCAAATACAATTATATATAAGAATTTTGCTGCTCTACAGATTTTTTTTTTTTTGAGTAAATAAATTGAAGAGTTGTCAGTGAATGAATTGGGGTGCTAGCATTGCATGATTTCTATTATTACTATACCAGGCTACTGGCTAGGGATACATAGCTTGCACTTTAGGCCTCCATTATGTCTAACTTGGAACACACTACAACTGCATATATTTTTGATTGCCTATCATATGCATGTACCAAATACCGTGTCAAAATAGAAACAAATTAAAATAAGATAATCCTATAGGACCATCAATTACACTATACACTTTTTATTCCTTCTTGGGAAAGGAACAAACATAGAAGCTTTTGAATGAGACACGAGAAAATTACAAAGGAGGAAGGTGGTTTGGGACACAAGCTATGTGTATGTCAGTGATAGATTATGCATAGCCGTATCCACACATGGCTTCTTTAGCAATTCAAATTATGTTTCACCAATTATTTAAATTTAATCTGTGGATTAATTAAGGAGTAGACGAAGATTACAAGTCAACATATATAATATATAGGAAAATGAAATTATCTTTCTTTTCGTGGGAGGTCAATTTCTTTTTCTTGCGTATGGCCAGGGTCAAAACTCAAAACGCTTGCAGTAAAAGGAACGATAATAGGACTGCAATACGATACAATCACCTTGGATAAGGTATTCTTCCATCATTTCGTTTCTTACGGGTGCGTTTCGTTATGAGATCGAATAGAATAAGACAAGATATTGAGAACATATATAAAGAACAGAGACACAAAAATTTAGAAGTTATTTTTAATATGGAAATAAAGATGGTATTTTGGTTGAATATTGATATTTGAAGTGTATTACAGCATTGTGAAAATTATTCAACACGCCCCACGTGTTTTAAAACACATCCCCACGTGTTGGCTAATATGTTGCCATGTTGGACAGAATGCTACCACGTGTCCAACACGCCTCTACTTGTTGCAACACGTCCCCGTGTGTTGCCCTTCTACCTGACACCTCCATCTATGCGTAAATACACTAGGTTCACCTATTTCCAACTAATACACCACCCTAAACCCCATAACCAAATTCTTGAGCCACAAAAATTAGTGTTTTTATATTTTGTTTGGTGATAAATTAAAATAAAATATGAAAATAAAATTTATTCTCATTTTTTTTTTCAAAAACTTTTTGAAAAAAAATATAATAATAAAAAATTAACAAAATAATAAAAGAAAAATAAAAAATAAATTGTGTCTCTATTTGTTAGTATTTTTATGTCTTTTTTGTCAAGATAAACACAAAATACACTAATTCAAAAGTTTTTGACACAATGTTTCTATTCATATATCATCTGTCAAATACAATTTTATGCTCATATCCTGTCCTTATAAACAAACGTCAATACCAGTGCCCTACTTAATTAAAGACTAAACTAAAGGTAACAATACCTAATTAACAAAGTTTGGATTATAGAGTCTAATTAGATAATTAATTTATTTTAGCTACTGTCAATCAATTTTATCAAAATTATTCTTTTATTCTAAATTTTAATCCTAAATTCTTCAAAAATTAATGATAATTAAAAAAATAATTTTATAATAAAAAATAATTAAAAATTAATTCTCTTTCAATTTTCATATATATATATATATTGCAA
>NC_029790.2:3086734-3089607 GCF_000816755.2 Arachis ipaensis | reverse complement strand
AGGTTAATTTTTTTTTTATATTGGATAAAAATGGGTGTAATTCTTTAATATTGGAAGTTATGGTGTTTTACAAAATTTTGGGGGCTATTGAATTCGCAGAGTGCGAATTATCAGATCAATTTTTTTTTAATTTATAAAGACAATATGCAGACTGCGTATTGTATTATTTTAATATTAAATTACAATACACGGTCTGTGTATTGTCAGTACAATATGTGTTCTGCGTATTGTGTTTGCCCAGAACAGCGCCTCCAGAACATTGTAAAATTCTATTTTTTGTAACATTAACTTAAAACTCTCTTCACTCTTCCATATTAAAATAAAAAAATCCTCAAAAGAAGCCTAAATGATTGTTATTATTAGCTTATTGCCACTCTTATACTCTATACTCTGCACAGTGAAAATCATTTTTTCAACAGCAGCCTATTACGTCAACAAGAAGTTAGTTTGTTAACCTCTCTCTTTTTACCAAACCCAAAACATTTTCAAAATTGTATTACTTAATTTTCAATAAGGTCACTGATTATTTGTTATGATAATTCTTCCATTATTGCTGCATATGGGATATATGAAGAATCAGAGCATAGAAAAGGACATGTCCTTATAGAGTTATATAACAATAAGCATATTATTTATTTATTTATTGATTTATATACGGTTGTTTGGTTTGGTTGTGTATATACATGCAAACAACCGTAGCAGAGTATTCATATTTTCTTTCCTTTGAAAACAACACCTCTCATCAATTCAGAAGCAGTAACAAGTCTAAACATTAAACAAATGGCCCCCAGCTGAAGAGGCATGTGTGAAGACTAATTACTAACTCAAAACACCCACCTTTTTAAATTCGTCCTATGAACTTCCATTCCACGACTTTAAGGTGGAAGATTATTTTATGTTCCTGTTATGATTGATGGCACTGTTATTTAATGATTTCTTTTGTGCTGTCTATTTCATCAACTACTCTATTGGCTCTATGTATATAGTATGGTATCTTCTTCTACTACTCCTACCATGATTTATAATGTCTTTTCTACAACATTTTTAAGACTTTTTCTTTAACCATTTCACCCATTGTCTGAATCATATTCATCTTTTTCACTCCAACAAAATTTATTTTCTAAAGAAATTAAATATATTTGATGAAGACAATTCCATTTCTCCAACCATAATACATATTTTGCATGTCATAGGCCAACAATAATTCCATCAGTTCATTTAAGAAATATGGATATGTGGTGGCGACCAAACAAAACTAAAGCATTCATGGGTGCTTCAATTCGATACAACCATGACACCCAACACTATTATTATCTTCCACGTCCCACTTGCTCATTACAGACCGAAACTCGTTATAAAAAAAGAACTTCCTGACCAAAAAAAAAAAGAAGATATATAAAAAAACTTGTTTTTGATTTGTTTTTTGGACAGGGTAGAAAAGAACTTGTCAAATGAGACCAAAGTTGGTCCATAAAGAAAAATTGAGACCCCTGAGAAAAACTGAATTTATTTTGGACTGAACAAATTTATTTGTACTATTGGGCTAGTTTAAGATATTTCGGTTCTTAAATAGTTTGGGTGATATGGTCCAAGTCCATATATATTTAATAAGACCTTTAACAGTATGTTTTTTTTCACATAAAATAAACAAATGCTAAGGCACTTAAAAAAAAAAAAATACAACCCTCTAAATTTTAAAACCTAAATCTCAGATTTTAAACTATAAAATATAAATTTTAAATTTAAACTCTGAATCTAAATTCTATATCATAAATTTTACACGTTAAATTTTAAATTCTAAATTAAAACTGTTGATATATGATGAGTTTGGAAAACTCTTATTTAATTTTGATGATGAACAAACATTATCGAAATATTTAAATACAAAATTATTAATTTGATCTTAATTCACATTTGCTTAATTGATAATTTTGTTGTGCAGATTTTATGTTGGGTCGAAAAATGAGTTTCTGGTTTAAACCCAATAATCAGCCTTGCTACATGTCTCTCATACCATGAGGCTGAATTATTAAATGGACCAGAATAAATATTATTGTAAGCCCAAACAAATGCTTTCTTATGAGCTCTATGCTTGATCCGAAACAAATTTTATCAAGAAAGCAAATGTTAACTAATTGGGCCAGCTTTAATTTCAATACTACAAGCCCAAGTCTTTTTAGTGTTGAATGGTTCCAAGCCTGGTCCGAAACTAAGAAAGCAAATAGACTTCATGCTTTCCAACGGATTCCATTGCTTGCTAAGAATGGATTTCAAAACTTAATAAGCTAGCCTTGGAAACATGAGAGAGAACTTGAATTTGATTTGATAGGGAATCATTATGATTAATGCTATACGCTACTCAAAGCAAGGGAAGTAAAAGCAATCTATCAATATGTTTCAATTTCATTTAATTGCTTTTACTTTAACTTCACATTCTCTCTCATTTCTTTCTTCTTCTTCCTTCGGTCCTTGTCCAAGAAGCTATGGACACAATGCTCATCAACCAAGAAAAGGAAGAAGTTGCATGCATCAAGACCATCAAGCTAATGATGGCAAGAAAACATACTAAAATAAAAATGAGCTGTGGCTAAGATACTCACCAAATGTGGTTAGATTTGGTGAGGTTATCTTGAGTTCTTCATGCTCAAAAATGGAAGGTAAAGATTCGGCCAGCAAGAGAGATTCTTGAAGCATGGCTTGTCTTTGATTCTGTTTAACCACCACAGGGAGTAGCTAGAGTGGCGAAGTGATGGTTAAGGCAGAGATTGAAGCAGATGAAGTCATCATCATCATGAAGCATCAAGGGCCAGAAATTCATCTTGGAGAGCAAGCCAAGGATGGAGAGCTCGGATTGATGAAGGGTGATGATCAAG
>NC_029790.2:3082397-3085438 GCF_000816755.2 Arachis ipaensis | reverse complement strand
AAGGTTAATTTTTTTTTTATATTGGATAAAAATGGGTGTAATTCTTTAATATTGGAAGTTATGGTGTTTTACAAAATTTTGGGGGCTATTGAATTCGCAGAGTGCGAATTATCAGATCAATTTTTTTTTAATTTATAAAGACAATATGCAGACTGCGTATTGTATTATTTTAATATTAAATTACAATACACGGTCTGTGTATTGTCAGTACAATATGTGTTCTGCGTATTGTGTTTGCCCAGAACAGCGCCTCCAGAACATTGTAAAATTCTATTTTTTGTAACATTAACTTAAAACTCTCTTCACTCTTCCATATTAAAATAAAAAAATCCTCAAAAGAAGCCTAAATGATTGTTATTATTAGCTTATTGCCACTCTTATACTCTATACTCTGCACAGTGAAAATCATTTTTTCAACAGCAGCCTATTACGTCAACAAGAAGTTAGTTTGTTAACCTCTCTCTTTTTACCAAACCCAAAACATTTTCAAAATTGTATTACTTAATTTTCAATAAGGTCACTGATTATTTGTTATGATAATTCTTCCATTATTGCTGCATATGGGATATATGAAGAATCAGAGCATAGAAAAGGACATGTCCTTATAGAGTTATATAACAATAAGCATATTATTTATTTATTTATTGATTTATATACGGTTGTTTGGTTTGGTTGTGTATATACATGCAAACAACCGTAGCAGAGTATTCATATTTTCTTTCCTTTGAAAACAACACCTCTCATCAATTCAGAAGCAGTAACAAGTCTAAACATTAAACAAATGGCCCCCAGCTGAAGAGGCATGTGTGAAGACTAATTACTAACTCAAAACACCCACCTTTTTAAATTCGTCCTATGAACTTCCATTCCACGACTTTAAGGTGGAAGATTATTTTATGTTCCTGTTATGATTGATGGCACTGTTATTTAATGATTTCTTTTGTGCTGTCTATTTCATCAACTACTCTATTGGCTCTATGTATATAGTATGGTATCTTCTTCTACTACTCCTACCATGATTTATAATGTCTTTTCTACAACATTTTTAAGACTTTTTCTTTAACCATTTCACCCATTGTCTGAATCATATTCATCTTTTTCACTCCAACAAAATTTATTTTCTAAAGAAATTAAATATATTTGATGAAGACAATTCCATTTCTCCAACCATAATACATATTTTGCATGTCATAGGCCAACAATAATTCCATCAGTTCATTTAAGAAATATGGATATGTGGTGGCGACCAAACAAAACTAAAGCATTCATGGGTGCTTCAATTCGATACAACCATGACACCCAACACTATTATTATCTTCCACGTCCCACTTGCTCATTACAGACCGAAACTCGTTATAAAAAAAGAACTTCCTGACCAAAAAAAAAAAGAAGATATATAAAAAAACTTGTTTTTGATTTGTTTTTTGGACAGGGTAGAAAAGAACTTGTCAAATGAGACCAAAGTTGGTCCATAAAGAAAAATTGAGACCCCTGAGAAAAACTGAATTTATTTTGGACTGAACAAATTTATTTGTACTATTGGGCTAGTTTAAGATATTTCGGTTCTTAAATAGTTTGGGTGATATGGTCCAAGTCCATATATATTTAATAAGACCTTTAACAGTATGTTTTTTTTCACATAAAATAAACAAATGCTAAGGCACTTAAAAAAAAAAAAATACAACCCTCTAAATTTTAAAACCTAAATCTCAGATTTTAAACTATAAAATATAAATTTTAAATTTAAACTCTGAATCTAAATTCTATATCATAAATTTTACACGTTAAATTTTAAATTCTAAATTAAAACTGTTGATATATGATGAGTTTGGAAAACTCTTATTTAATTTTGATGATGAACAAACATTATCGAAATATTTAAATACAAAATTATTAATTTGATCTTAATTCACATTTGCTTAATTGATAATTTTGTTGTGCAGATTTTATGTTGGGTCGAAAAATGAGTTTCTGGTTTAAACCCAATAATCAGCCTTGCTACATGTCTCTCATACCATGAGGCTGAATTATTAAATGGACCAGAATAAATATTATTGTAAGCCCAAACAAATGCTTTCTTATGAGCTCTATGCTTGATCCGAAACAAATTTTATCAGGAAAGCAAATGTTAACTAATTGGGCCAGCTTTAATTTCAATACTACAAGCCCAAGTCTTTTTAGTGTTGAATGGTTCCAAGCCTGGTCCGAAACTAAGAAAGCAAATAGACTTCATGCTTTCCAACGGATTCCATTGCTTGCTAAGAATGGATTTCAAAACTTAATAAGCTAGCCTTGGAAACATGAGAGAGAACTTGATTTTGATTTGATAGGGAATCATTATGATTAATGCTATACGCTACTCAAAGCAAGGGAAGTAAAAGCAATCTATCAATATGTTTCAATTTCATTTAATTGCTTTTACTTTAACTTCACATTCTCTCTCATCTCTTTCTTCTTCTTCCTTCGGTCCTTGTCCATGAAACTATGGATGCTATGCTAATCAACCAAGAAAAGGAAGAAGTTGCATGTATTTCTCTTCTCCTTCAATGTATTCTGTTTTGTATTTTTCTGTTTAATTTTGTCATGTCTTGAGTCTCATAGAAAAAGGCAAACAGTGAGGTTTGTATAAAAAAGTCATAGAGCGGAAAAAGTCAGAGAGTGCAAAATTAAAAGAAAAAGCCATAGATGTCTTAGAGTTCCTTTGTTCATCTATGTTGAGTTTCATGATTCTGTGGGAATCCCCTTGTAAGTTGGGTTAGCACTTTACAGTTTGTAATCAGGTTGATTATAGTGAAATTCCATCATTGTTGTGATGGAGACTGGATGTAGGCTGCACTGCACTTAGCAGCTGAACCAGGATATATCTGGGGGTAATCTCTCTTCTCTCCTACTCCATTTCTGTTTTCTACTGTACAGGAGCAAAAACTAAAAATGTCTCGTGCAAAGTGACGAGACAAAACAAAAAGTCTCGTGACTAGGGACGAGATAAAAGAAAAGGTCTCGTGTCCAGAGACGAGCTAAAACAGAAAAGTCTCCTCTAA
>NC_029790.2:3068198-3081325 GCF_000816755.2 Arachis ipaensis | reverse complement strand
GCCACTGAAACCATCAATTGGTATCAGAGCTTAGTCTCAAAGAGATCAAGCTTTGCAGCTTGGAGTAAAGATCCTCATGGCAGAAAACAGTGGCGCAAATGTGGTGTCTTATAATCTAACTGAAGGTCAATCAAGCAACAGACCCCCTCTTTTCAATGGGAAAAATTATACCTATTGGAAGGAGAGGATGAAGATATTTGTTCAAGCAGTGGATTACAGACTATGGAAAATCATCTTGGAAGGACCACAATATCCAACTGTTACAAGTGCCGAAGGAGTTGTTTCTCTTAAACCTGAAGCAAGATGGACAGAAGAAGATAGGAAGAAGAAAAATGGCTAAGCTCAAAGGCAAAGGCAGCAGCACAAGGAGAGTCGAAAGTTTAAATCACATCTTGGCTAGTCAAAAACCTCTTTATGATAAGGCTGGGTTGGGGTTCTATAAATCTGAAAAATCACATTTTGAAAATATTGCTTCATCTTCTAATGACACAAGATTTCAAGATCCCACCTACTTTAACAAAACAGCAACTCCAAGATTTTGTAGACTATGTAATCGGAATGGACATTTTCCCATTCAATGCTTTTTTGGTGAAAGAATGGTCGGTGATAAGGTTTATAAAATTGTTTTTGATTACAATGGCTTAGGACATAGAAGATGGTTTAACGTAAAAGGATCCAAAAAGATTTGGATACCTAAGGTTACTTAAGCATGTTTTGTAGGTGTGCCTAGTATCCAAAAGGAAGGAAAATATGTGGTATATGGACAGCGGATGCTCTAGGCATATGACCGGAAAGACAACCTTCTTCATAAAGCTTGATGAATATGATGGAGGGCTTGTCACTTTCGGTGATGATGCAAAAGGAAAAATTGTGGCTGTTGGGAAAGTGGGTAAAAATTTCTCATCTTGTATAAATGATGTTCTCCTTGTACATGGCTTGAAACATAATTTACTTAGTGTTAGTCAACTTTGTGATTTGGGTTTTGAAGTTATTTTTAAGAAATTTGTTTGTTTAGTTGTGTGTGAGAAAACTGGGAATGTTCTTCCTGAAGCCAAAAGATGCAACAATGTGTATGGATTAACTCTTGAGGATTTAAAGGAACAAAATGTAACATGCTTTACATCTTCTTGTGGTGGTAGATGATTACTCTAGATTTGGTTGGGTACTTTTCCTTGCTCATAAGAATGATGCCTTTCATGCTTTTTCCACCCTTTGTAAGAAAATTCAAAATGAAAAGGATTTGAAAATTGCCCATTTGAGAAGTGATCATGGAAGAGAATTTGAAAATCAAGATTTTGAAAAATTCTGTGATGACTTAGGGATTTCTCATAATTTTTCATGTCCTAGAACCCCCCAACAAAATGGGATGGTTGAAAGAAGGAATAGAAGCCTTCAAGAGATGACTAGGGCTATGCTATGTGAGAATGAAATTCCTAAATTTTTGTGGGTTGAAGCTGTAAACACAGCATGTTATATTTTGAATAGAACAATCATTAGAAAAGGGTTAAAGAAAACCCCTTATGAGCTATGGAAAGGAACCCCTCCAAATCTTAAGTATTTTTATGTTTTTGGATGCAAATGTTTTGTGCTTAATAATAAAGAAAATCTTGGAAAGTTTGATCCAAAATCCTATGAAGGAATGTTTGTTGGATATTCCACCACAAGCAAGGCCTATAGAGTTTATCTCAAAGAGCATAAAACCATAGAGGAATCCATACATGTTACTTTTTGTGATTCTAACTTAATTCCCAGTATTGTGAAGGATATTGATTCAGGTTGTGAAGAGAATGGAACAAATAAAGAAAATCCCAAATCTGTGCAAAATGAAGAATCTATCAGCCCGGTTCTGTCTCGTCAGATTGGAGGAGACACTTCCATTTTGTCTCCTGAGCAGGCACGAGCAACTGAAACAGTGAGACCACCAGAAGTTCATCAAAGCTCTACACCTGTCCGAAAGCCTAGAGAATGGAAGTCTATGAGGGATTATCCTCATGACTTCATCATTGGAGATCCTTCTCATGGTGTAACAACAAGATCCTCCACCAAAAGGCAAACCGAACCTAGCAACTTTGC
This sequence comes from Arachis ipaensis, assembly GCF_000816755.2. Lineage (NCBI taxonomy): Eukaryota > Viridiplantae > Streptophyta > Magnoliopsida > Fabales > Fabaceae > Arachis > Arachis ipaensis. Next base: position 3,079,252 of record NC_029790.2, on the reverse strand, counting down.
TTTTTTGTCACAGATGGAGCCCAACAATGTCAAACAAGCTCTTGAGGACCCATCATGGGTTAAAGCAATGAAAGAGGAGCTTGCACAATTTGACAAGAATGAGGTTTGGACCATAGTACCTCATCCGGATGGTAAGAAAGTTACCGGTACTAAATGGGTATTTAAAAATAAACTTGGTGAGGATGGACAAGTTGTTCGTAACAAGGCTAGATTAGTGGCCCAAGGTTACGATCAAGAAGAGGGTATAGATTTTGATGAGTCTTTTGCTCCGGTAGCTAGAATGGAAGCAATTCGGTTGCTTCTTGCCTATGCCGCCCATAAAGGTTTCAAAATGTTTCAAATGGATGTTAAATGTGCCTTCCTTAATGGCTTTATTGATAGAGAAGTGTATGTGGCACAACCCCCCGGTTTCGAACATAAAGAGTTTCCAAATCATGTTTTCAAATTAACTAAGGCTCTTTATGGTCTTAGACAAGCTCCAAGAGCTTGGTATGAAAGGCTTAGTACTTTCTTGTTGGAAAATAAATTTCAAAGGGGTACCACCGACACTACTTTATTCATTAAAGCATCTAATGATGATATACTTATTGTTCAAGTTTATGTTGATGACATTGTATTTGGTTCGGCCAACATTTCCTTGTGTGAAGAGTTTGGAAAACTCATAACTAGTGAGTTTGAAATGAGTTTAATGGGAGAGCTTACTTTCTTTCTAGGCCTCCAAATTAAACAAACTCCTAGTGGAACTTTTATTTACCAAGGAAAATATGCAAAAGAACTTATTAAAAAGTTTGGCCTAGAAAATTCCAAAACAATGGGTACACCAATGCATCCTAACACAAAACTTGAAAAGGATGATGATGGCCAAGATGTGGATGAAACAAGGTATAGAGGAATGATAGGCTCACTCATGTACCTTACCTCCTCTAGACCAAATATTGTTCAAAGTGTGGGTGTATGCTCAAGATTTCAATCTCATCCAAAAGAATCCCATCTTACGGCTGTTAAACGCATCATTAGATACATTAAGGAAACTTGTAATTATGGCTTGTGGTATCCTAAATCTGATGAATTTTGTGCAGTAGGGTTTTGTGATGCAGATTATGCGGGAGATAGAGTGGATAGAAGAAGCACGTCCGGCATGTGTTGCTTCCTTGGAAGTTCACTCAACATGTGGTCAAGCAAGAAACAAGCCACAGTAGCTTTATCCACCGCTGAAGCAGAATACATTTCCGCATCTGCATGTTGCACTCAATTAATTTGGTTAAAAACACAATTAGAAGATTACAAATTAAAAATCAATAGTATACCCTTATTTTGTGATAATATGAGTGCTATAAACATTTCAAAAAATCCTGTTTTGCACTCAAGAACAAAGCACATTGAAATTAAATATCATTTCATTAGAGAACATGTGCAGAAGGGAACTATTGATATTCAATTTGTAAAATTTGAAGACCAAATTGTTGATATTTTTACAAAACCCCTCTGTGAAGACAGATTCTGTAGCTTGAGAAAAAGTTTGGGAATGTTTGATTTAAGTTTCATTGAAAATTTGTAAATTTGTGACTCTGTTCAGTTTTGTCTCGTAAGTTTGGACGAGATAAAAATGCAAGCTTGTTGAAAGAGCTATGATCAAGGGGGAGGCAATGCAGAATTCAAATTTTATGGGCCCCACCAAAATTTCTTGACCCCACATTAACTGTTATGGTAGTTATCTCTCTACAAATAAGAATCTTCTTCTTGTGTCATCAAATCCTTTTGGAAGTGGTTATTGTCAAATCAAAATCTTTCTCTCCATCTAATCCCTTAATTTAAGGCAACAACTTTTCAGTTTTGGATTTCAAAGTTAAGAGGCAAATCATTTTTGGATAATAACCACCCATTATGGTCATTAACCGTCCACTAATGGTCATTATTCTCTCCATATTCTCTTTCCACACCTCATTAAATGAGTCCACCCACCTTGTCTCTCTCTCTCTCTCTCTCTCTCTCTCTCTCACTCAATTCGGTTATCACCCCCAACCTTTCATATTTCATTCCTCCATTACCATGAAAAAGGAAACCGCGCCAAGAAAGAGTGAAAGAATTCTTCTTTCTCAAAAACCATCAACACCCCAAACTCACACTCACATCCACATACATTCTACTTCCTCATCCTCTCCCCCACCTCCAACCAAACAAACCGAAGCCATGAGAAGAAAGGTAGTGGCACAAAAGAGTTCTGGAAGAGGAAGAAACAGGAAGAACAAAGAGCCCCAAGAGGAAGAAGAGCAAGAATCTCATACTTCTCCCATTTCTTCACCTCCACCCTCATCACCGAAGCGGACTACTCCTGGAAAAAGCTCCCAGAAGAATCAGGAGTTTGCACTCAATGACACTACTGAACCTCCAAACTTGGAATCCATGGAATTCAGAGACAAGTATGGCAAAACTCACTCCCACTTTGATCCAAGCAGATTTAACTCTTGCACCTCTTTTGAGTTTCATAAAGAGGTTATGGAGAAGCGTCATTTGTGCACAACCTATCTTGTTAGCCTTGAAAATCTCACCAACAAGGATATCAATATCTCCTCTCTGTTTGAACTCCTCAACTGGAAGCCTCTGCTTCTCATCCAGAAACCAGTCTACCCTGGCCTTGTTCGAGAGTTTTATGCCAATATGCGGCTCATTGACGGCACCCTTCATTCCTATGTCAAAAGGGTTCAAATAGCCCTTGATGCTGAAACAATTGGAGCGGCCTGGAGCGGCCCTTGGGTTCAAGGATGAAGGACCGCAAGCTTACATGGTGGAAAAATGGGACACACAAGTTGGCGTTCCATACAAGACTGTTCTCAAGCACATTTGCGAGAACCTTTCTGGATTGCATGGCACCATCTCAACACACAAAGCTCTAGGACTGGTTAATTCCCTGCTTCACCGCATCATCACTCATATTCTGACTCCCCAAAGCGGCTCACACAACCGAGTAACATTTTCTGACTGTCTCATCTTATTTGCTTTGGTTACCTCTACCCCTATATCCTTTGGTTATATTATGATTAGGCACATGTGGGATTCTGTTAGAAGCACCAGAAAGGCTAACCTACCTTATGGTATGTTTTTAACTAGAATATTTGAATACTTTAAAGTTGATTTGTTAAATGAGGCTGTAGAAAACAAGGCGTCTTCAATCAGAGGAGGAGGAGCAACTAAGGAAACCAAAGGGAGAAAATCTGCTGCATCGGATAGTGACTATGAAGGCAGACCAGAATCTTCCAAAACAATCAAGTCTATCAAACAGATTTTGGGAGAATTTTCGAACATGGCTGACTTGATGTTTCGGTCCCACAAAGAAGCCCGCAAGCAAGCTTATGAGAGTGAGAAAGCTTGGAAAAATTGCAAAGACAGGGTCAATCTGATGATGGAACGGTTTAAAGAAGATCTGGGAGATGACAGTGAAGGAGCTGCTGAAGAAGAAGAAATTAATTTTTCTGATGATTAGTGACTGTTTTTACTCTGTTTGATATTGGCTCCATTAGGCTCAATCTTTTTTGTAGGAGCATGACTTGATACTCACTGCTCTAGGATACTGTGATATACTTCTGCTACTTTATCTTGAATATTTTGTTATGTTGATCATATTTTGTGCAGGTGCCCCCATGATGACAAAAGGGGAGGAAATTCATGTTCCAAAATTGAAATTGGAACAAAACAGGGGCTGGAAAAACAGGGGATGAGAACAGGGGTTGAAATTTTCAAAATTGAAAATTTATGATCACCCTTGATTTAAAGAATGAATGTTGTTATAGCATTTGTTTTACTGTGGTCACTGCTGTTTGAACTGCATGAAGCATTTGGTTTATCATGATTAGTTACTACTCATTTGGCATTTGGTTTATAATGATGTTTGATTTATCCTTGATGCCTGGCTGTTGATTCATCATTGATAAACTTGTTGGATTGAAAACTTATTTTTGGCAGTTCTTTTAAATTGTGTAATATATTAAAACTGCCTTGTTTTGATCATGTGTACTTCAAATATTTTTTCCATCATTTTGTTTTGCTCTGATATACTAACAAGAAAAGTTTGGAAAATATTTGGATAGTTTTTTATTTTTGTTTAAGTTTGAGCAGTAAATCAGTTTATGATATCAAATGAGTTTTGATTATCAATTAAAACTGCTCATAAATCAAGCATTTAGCATCATAAAATATGCTAAATAACATTGTTACTTGAAGCTTGATTCAAATGTTACAGGTTAATGTTTCCCTTGGTAAAATAAGCACACATCAAGGGGGAGCAATGTGACATTTAGAAAGGGGGAGAAATTCAAAATCAAAGGGAGTATTTTTTACTCAATCTTTAAATTTCTTTCCATTTCAATTTTTGATAATGCTTGTCATCAAGGGGGAGATTGATGAGTATGGAAAACTCTTATTTAATTTTGATGATGAACAAACATTATTGAAATATTTAAATACAAAATTATTAATTTGATCTTAATTCACATTTGCTTAATTGATAATTTTGTTGTGCAGATTTTATGTTGGGCCAAAAAATGAGTTTCTGGTTTAAGCCCAATAATCAGCCTTGCTACATGTCTCTCATACCATGAGGCTGAATTATTAAATGGACCAGAATAAATATTATTGCAAGCCCAAACAAATGCTTTCTTATGAGCTCTATGCTTGATCCGAAACAAATTTTATCAAGAAAGCAAATGTTAACTAATTGGGCCAGCTTTAATTTCAATACTACAAGCCCAAGTCTTTTTAGTGTTGAATGGTTCCAAGCCTGGTCCGAAACTAAGAAAGCAAATAGACTTCATGCTTTCCAACGGATTCCATTGCTTGCTAAGAATGGATTTCAAAACTTAATAAGCTAGCCTTGGAAACATGAGAGAGAACTTGACTTTGATTTGATAGGGAATCATTATGATTAATGCTATACGCTACTCAAAGCAAGGGAAGTAAAAGCAATCTATCAATATGTTTCAATTTCATTTAATTGCTTTTACTTTAACTTCACATTCTCTCTCATTTCTTTCTTCTTCTTCCTTCGGTCCTTGTCCAGGAAGCTATGGACACAATGCTCATCAACCAAGAAAAGGAAGAAGTTGCATGCATCTGTTTTGTATTTTTCTGTTTAATTTTGTCATGTCTTGAGTCTCATGGAAAAAGGAAAACAGTGAGGTTTGTATGAAAAAGCCATAGAGTGGAAAAAGGCAGAGAGTGCAAAATTAAAAGAAAAAGCCATAGATGTCTTAGAGTTCCTTTGTTCATCTATGTTGAGTTTCATGATTCTGTGGGAATCCCCTTGTAAGTTGGGTTAGCACTTTACAGTTTGTAATCAGGTTGATTATAGTGAAATTCCATCATTGTTGTGATGGAGACTGGATGTAGGCTGCACTGCACTTAGCAGCTGAACCAGGATATATCTGGGTGTAATCTCTCTTCTCTCCTACTCCATTTCTGTTTTCTACTGTACAGGAGCAAAAACTAAAAATGTCTCGTGCAAAGTGACGAGACAACAAAAAGTCTCGTGACTAGGGACGAGATAAAAGAAAAGGTCTCGTGTCCAGAGACGAGCTAAAACAGAAAAGTCTCCTCTAAATTCAGCATGTGTTAGCAACAAAAAGGGGGCTAAGATTCAACCCCTTCTCTTAGCCACTGAAACCATCAATATAAAATACAATAAATAAAGAGTAAATATTTTTTAATTAATAAAAAAGACAACACTCTTCAATAAAAAACGATTTAAGAAATAACCTGAAACAAAAGATTATTTTTTCCTAGACCTTGTCAATATTACATTTTTAAATTTTACAACCAGACAATACTAAAATAAATAAATAGGAGCAGCTTGATATATCTAGAGTTCTAAACAGTAAAACAGATATAAAAAAAATGAAGTATTTGATTATCTAGTAACAAAAATCTAGCATGTGTATCATTTATATATGGTGTTAACTGTTAATGCACAATAATCACAATTCCTTCTCAGTGCTTCCTCTGATTTGAACTAATCAGAGTCAAGAAACTCGTCTTGAAAGACTCTTGTGAAGAATGGAACTCGAGATTTCTTTGCAAACTTGATGCAGCTAAGATTCCCTTTCAGAAGCTGCACAATCTGCACCCAACATATCAATATATATAGAGTTCAAAACTTCAAATAAATCTGAAGATGAAATTAAAAAGGTAGAGAATGAACCAACGTGCCTGTCTCATAGAGGGACGACGAATTGAAGATTGTTGTATGCATAAAGAAGCTGCCAAGAGCATAACATTAATCTGTCTATAATCAAAGTCATCACCTCCTAGTGAAGGATCAATCAACTCCCTAATTTTATTCTTCTTCAGCAAAGGTTTTGCCTATAAAAAACCATCCATTATTATAGGTCGTTACTCAAGTAAAGATACTTTTTATGCGAAGATAATAGTTAAGATATAAACATGCATTATGTTAAGCAGTTTATCTAGAGATATCAGACTATCTAATGGTTCTCGACTATCATCTTCACATGAAAAGTCGCATACATACCCATAGGACAAGACTTTGTTGCGAGTAATCAAGCGCTCTCCGGCCAGTTACTAATTCTAATAGCACAACACCAAAGGCAAATACATCTGTTTTCTCGTCTACTATGCCATGGAGTAAGTATTCTGGAGCAAGGTATCTGTGTCACCCATACCTAAGTTATTTTGAGGTTACAAAAATTGATTAAATATAGATTATAGAGGATTAATCTATTTATTTCTTAATGTTACAAACCCAAATGTCCCTTCAAATCTTGTAACACTGTGGTGAGTCCAATTCTCTGGTAGCCATTTTGCAAGCCCAAAATCACAAATCTGTGAAACAAAAACATAAAATTCAAATACATGAAGAGACAAGTTTCATAATTTCATAGCTAACAAAAACCAGGAATCTTCCAAAAAGAATATTTGTCTTTAGTGTCTTTAGAATCACAGAATCCAAAGTAAGATATAGCTGCATAGTGTATATACCTGAGGCTCAAAGTCATCAGTGAGTAAGATATTTGCAGCTTTTATATCTCTATGGATAATTCTTCTTTGACAACCTTCATGAAGATATAATATTCCCTCTGCTGTTCCTAATGCAATTCTCTGCCTAATAGACCAGGGAAGGTTCTCCTTGGACCCTAATAACAATCACAAGAAATTAGAACACATGAAAATTTTGAAAAGGTTAAACAATTAATCCTGCATTACCATAAAGAACTGAAGCTAGGCTTCCTTTTTCAGACAATTCAAGAACCAGATGCATTCCACCTTCCACACCATAACCAACCAATTTAGCAGTGTTGGTGTGGCTTACATGCGCCATGATTCCAAGTTCTGATAAGAAGTCACCTATAGTTTCATCAGCTGTTCCTCTTGTTAGTCTTTTAACTGCTACTAACTGATGATTTGGCAAACACCCTTTGTAAACCTCAGCATAACCACCCTTCCCAATCAAATTCTCTGCACAAAAACAATGTACAATTACTATAAATTCTAAGAAAAAGAGATATATTTCTATTCTGAGACAATTACTAAACTTTGGTATAAGGAGAAGTTTAAATGCAAAGCAAGTTGCATAATGCATACCTTGGCTGAAATATTTAGTAGCAATTTGTAAGTCATGGTGAGTGAAGATCTTCCAGGGTGAAGTATGCAATAATGAGGAATGAGAATCCATGGTAGCAAGTGAAGTCTCCCTCATGCTACCACTCATTCTTCTTGAGAGCTTGAGAACACTAAGAGGATGCAATGTGGCCAAAGGCTTCTTTGACTTGTTTCTGAGCAATTGCACAAAAGTGTGCCACTTAGAAACATGTTTAGGCTTATCTTGATGAGACTCAGAATCCAAAGTGTGCTCTTTGGAAGAATAAGTGCTTGATTCTGATTCTGAGGTCCTTAGGAAATCCTCAAGAACACAAACTGGGGAATCCACTAACAAGTCCTTCATTGTCTTTCAAAACAGGTGCTATTCAATGATACAAAGTTGAGAATAAAAGAAGTTAGGTAGCTATAATGGCAGAGAAGATTAAATCACATTTCAAAGTTAAAACATGATATGGTTGTATCTTTTTGTATGTATTGGGGACATGTAACAGAGAGGGACAAAGAGACCAAGAAACAGTGAACAGAGACGCACTTCAACAAACAAACAAGTAGCCATCACTGCCCTTTTTTCCATATGTTGCTTTCAAGTTTGCAAAATATGATTGCAAAAGGGAAGAGTTTGGTGATATGCCAATAATATAATGTCACGTGTAAGATTGCTATCTTGTTATTGTATACCCATAATTCTGGATTATACATTAATCATCGCTAGACGTACAAAACAAGAAAACCGCAAGCTTACACACTAATACTATTATATTCATGATTTATCTATTATTTAGGGCAAGTTACGTATATAAATTATTTGGAGATTAAATTTATCATATTATAACTTTTTAATATCGCAGACGAAATTGCAACTTTTTATATCTATAAAAATTGTTATATGGTGTAGGAATTTTCAATCGAACATTGATTTTACGTAGAATTTTGTGCTGGGCAAAAACCGCTACACCTTCTAAAAAAATTTTGCTAAGCAAAAACCACGAATGAGAAGGAATACTGTCTTGTATAAACCGTGGTACACAGTAGCGATTTATGGATAAATAATTTTCATTATAGCCACTCAAAGTTTTTGATCAGCAGAATTTTGTCAGCTACATCCTGTAGCGATTCATAGATGGCTCAGAAATTATAAAACAAAATAAATATAAAAATTTATAGAATTGGTATTTCACCTGTAGGATTGAAAAATACCGCGATAAACTAAGAAAAATGAAGATTGTATTTTGTAAAGAAAATCGATATCTTTTTTTGGATTAATTAATATTAGAAACAAAAAACTAAATTGGAGAAAGAATGGTATATTATTCCAAAGGCTTCTTTGACTTGTTTCTGAGCAATTGCACAAAAGTGTGCCACTTAGAAACATGTTTAGGCTTATCTTGATGAGACTCAGAATCCAAAGTGTGCTCTTTGGAAGAATAAGTGCTTGATTCTGATTCTGAGGTCCTTAGGAAATCCTCAAGAACACAAACTGGGGAATCCACTAACAAGTCCTTCATTGTCTTTCAAAACAGGTGCTATTCAATGATACAAAGTTGAGAATAAAAGAAGTTAGGTAGCTATAATGGCAGAGAAGATTAAATCACATTTCAAAGTTAAAACATGATATGGTTGTATCTTTTTGTATGTATTGGGGACATGTAACAGAGAGGGACAAAGAGACCAAGAAACAGTGAACAGAGACGCACTTCAACAAACAAACAAGTAGCCATCACTGCCCTTTTTTCCATATGTTGCTTTCAAGTTTGCAAAATATGATTGCAAAAGGGAAGAGTTTGGTGATATGCCAATAATATAATGTCACGTGTAAGATTGCTATCTTGTTATTGTATACCCATAATTCTGGATTATACATTAATCATCGCTAGACGTACAAAACAAGAAAACCGCAAGCTTACACACTAATACTATTATATTCATGATTTATCTATTATTTAGGGCAAGTTACGTATATAAATTATTTGGAGATTAAATTTATCATATTATAACTTTTTAATATCGCAGACGAAATTGCAACTTTTTATATCTATAAAAATTGTTATATGGTGTAGGAATTTTCAATCGAACATTGATTTTACGTAGAATTTTGTGCTGGGCAAAAACCGCTACACCTTCTAAAAAAATTTTGCTAAGCAAAAACCACGAATGAGAAGGAATACTGTCTTGTATAAACCGTGGTACACAGTAGCGATTTATGGATAAATAATTTTCATTATAGCCACTCAAAGTTTTTGATCAGCAGAATTTTGTCAGCTACATCCTGTAGCGATTCATAGATGGCTCAGAAATTATAAAACAAAATAAATATAAAAATTTATAGAATTGGTATTTCACCTGTAGGATTGAAAAATACCGCGATAAACTAAGAAAAATGAAGATTGTATTTTGTAAAGAAAATCGATATCTTTTTTTGGATTAATTAATATTAGAAACAAAAAACTAAATTGGAGAAAGAATGGTATATTATTGAGTGCGTGACCAAAGATACAATATATAAATATATATAGGTGTTAAAAGAATCAAAATAATAAAAACATACAATCTTATCATTAATATACAGATATTTTATATAAATATAAATAATACTAATTTATCTAAATCAATTCTAATTATTTTCTAACCATTATTATTCACAACTCTGTCTTATGAATATCAAATGCCCTGTCAAAAATTAGAGCCACCACAAACAAACCAACAAGCTACGCAGTATATTTATTTCAAGATTTGCGTGTATATTTTCTTTTAAGTTACGTCATACTCATGCATATTTCATATTTCTTTTGAGATTCTATCTTTAATTTCACTAGATCTAATATCTATATCTATCATTCGTCTATTGTTACGTGTGTGCTCAGCAGTCAGCACACCATGTGATTATTGTTATGGGTGAGACTTGGAAGTTGAAACACCTGTTTTGAGGTTTATTCTTTTCAATTTAGTTTTATGATGAGAATTTTATTACATTTTTTATCATTCATTCATTCCCCCTAGGCCGTTGTGTACATGGTCTTCAAATTCCGCAAATTTAATAACAAATTCAAAAAAACAATCATTAATGTTGGAGGTATTATTTTTGTGGCAAGATATTGCTGGGAATTATTTGAGGGACACAATGGAGATTGCCAAGGTATTTTGGGCCTTGCGGAGAATTGGGCTGAAATCTTCATTGGGCCCAATAAGTCCTAGTGTGCGATCTTTGACTAGTAATTTATTATAGTCTTCACCGAAAATTTTATTATAGTCCTAATTTTTCTGACCCCAAAGGCCTAAAGGTCTCGCCTCTTTGAATCTGTTGTCACGTCACGACAAGACAAGGAACTAATTATCACACAATTAACAGTAATAAGGAAATCTATGCATAACTAATTACTAGTGGAGTTGTCATTATGAATATTTATGATTATAAAATTAATTAAGGATAGAACTCCCAACTAGCAGTA